>NC_073693.1:17757940-17995440 GCF_029784155.1 Uranotaenia lowii
GATTTGAATTATTTTCGGAAATATATTGTGACATTTCTGGAATTACTTTTTTGCCATTTTTGTGTCACATTTGTGACATTTTTGTGTGGATTGTTGTGTCGTTTTTGTGACATTTTCGTTTCATTTCGTTTTCATTTTTGTTTAATTTTTTTGTCATTCTTGAGTCGTTTTTGTGTCATTTTAAAGTTATTTTGAGCTAGTTTTGTGCCATTTTTATGAAATTTTTGTGTCGTTTTTATGATTTTTGTGATATTTTTGTTTTGATTTTCGAGTGGACTTTTGTGTGGATTTTTATGTAGTTTTAATACCATTTTTGTATTATTTTTGTCGTTTTTGTGTCATTTTTGTGTCATTTTTGTGTCATTTTTGTGTCATTTTTGTGTCATTTTTGTGTCATTTTTGTGTCATTTTTGTGTCATTTTTGCGTCATTTTTGTGTCATTTTTGTTTAATTTTTGTGTTTTTTTTTGTATTTATTTTTGATTCATTTTTTATTCATTGTGATTCATTTTTGTGTAATTTTTTATTCAATTTTGTTTCATTTTTGATTCATTTTTGATTCACTTTAATATCATTTTTGATTCATTTTTGATTAATTTTTGATTCACTTTTGATTCATTTTTGATTCATTTTAGAATCATTTTAGACATTTTTGATTCATTTTTAATTAATTTTTGATTCATTTTTGATTCATTTTTGATTCATTTTTGATTCATTTTTGATTCATTTTTGATTCATTTTTGATTCATTTTTGATTCATTTTTGATTCATTTTTGATTCATTTTTGATTCACTTTTGATTCATTTTTGATTCACTTTTGATTCATTTTTGATTCATTTTTGATTCATTTTTGATTCATTTTTGATTCATTTTTGATTCATTTTTGATTCATTTTTGATTCATTTTTGATTCATTTTTGATTCATTTTTGATTCATTTTTGATTCATTTTTGATTCATTTTTGATTCATTTTTGATTCATTTTTGATTCATTTTTGATTCATTTTTGATTCATTTTTGATTCATTCTTGATTAAATTTTGAATCGTTTTCTAAATATTTTTGATTCATTTTTGATTTATTTTGGATTCATTTTTGTCATTTTTGGTTCATTTTTGATTCATTTTTGATTATTTTTGATTAATTTTTGATTCAATTTTTATTCATTTTTGATTCATTTTTGATTCATTTTTGATTCATTTTTGATTCATTTTTTATTCATTTTTAATTCATTTTTTGAATAGTTTTTTATTCATTTTTGATTCAATTTTTATTCATTTTTGATTCATTTTTTATTCATTTATTATTCATTTTTGAAGCTTTCTTATTCACTTTCGATTCATTTTTGTCATTTTTGTCATTTTTGTCATTTTTGTCATTTTTGTCATTTTTGTCATTTTTGTCATTTTTGTCATTTTTGTCATTTTTGTCATTTTTGTCATTTTTGTCATTTTTGTCATTTTTGTCATTTTTGTCATTTTTGTCATTTTTGTCATTTTTGTCATTTTTGTCATTTTTGTCATTTTTGTCATTTTTGTCATTTTTGTCATTTTTGTCATTTTTGTCATTTTTGTCAGTTTTGTCATTTTTGTCATTTTTGTCATTTTTGTCATTTTTGTCATTTTTGTCATTTTTGTCATTTTTGTCATTTTTGTCATTTTTGTCATTTTTGTCATTTTTGTCATTTTTGTCATTTTTGTCATTTTTGTCATTTTTGTCATTTTTGTCATTTTTGTCATTTTTGTCATTTTTGTCATTTTTGTCATTTTTGTCATTTTTGTCATTTTTGTCATTTTTGTCATTTTTGTCATTTTTGTCATTTTTGTCATTTTTGTCATTTTTGTCATTTTTGTCATTTTTGTCATTTTTGTCATTTTTGTCATTTTTGTCATTTTTGTCATTTTTGTCATTTTTGTCATTTTTGTCATTTTTGTCATTTTTGTCATTTTTGTCATTTTTGTCATTTTTGTCATTTTTGTCATTTTTGTCATTTTTGTCATTTTTGTCATTTTTGTCATTTTTGTCATTTTTGTCATTTTTGTCATTTTTGTCATTTTTGTCATTTTTGTCATTTTTGTCATTTTTGTCATTTTTGTCATTTTTGTCATTTTTGTCATTTTTGTCATTTTTGTCATTTTTGTCATTTTTGTCATTTTTGTCATTTTTGTCATTTTTGTCATTTTTGTCATTTTTGTCATTTTTGTCATTTTTGTCATTTTTGTCATTTTTGTCATTTTTGTCATTTTTGTCATTTTTGTCATTTTTGTCATTTTTGTCATTTTTGTCATTTTTGTCATTTTTGTCATTTTTGTCATTTTTGTCATTTTTGTCATTTTTGTCATTTTTGTCATTTTTGTCATTTTTGTCATTTTTGTCATTTTTGTCATTTTTGTCATTTTGTCATTTTTGTCATTTTTGTCATTTTTGTCATTTTTGTCATTTTTGTCATTTTTGTCATTTTTGTCATTTTTGTCATTTTTGTCATTTTTGTCATTTTTGTCATTTTTGTCATTTTTGTCATTTTTGTCATTTTTGTCATTTTTGTCATTTTTGTCATTTTTGTCATTTTTGTCATTTTTGTCATTTTTGTCATTTTTGTCATTTTTGTCATTTTTGTCATTTTTGTCATTTTTGACATTTTTGTCATTTTTGTCATTTTTGTCATTTTTGTCATTTTTGTCAGTTTTGTCATTTTTGTCATTTTTGTCAATTTTGTCATTTTTGTCATTTTTGTCATTTTCGTCATTTTTGTCATTTTTGTAATTTTTGTCATTTTTGTCATTTTTGTCATTTCTGTCATTTTTGTCATTTTTGTCATTTTTGTCATTTTTGTCATTTTTGTCATTTTTGTCATTTTTGTCATTTTTGTCATTTTTGTCATTTTTGTCATTTTTGTCATTTTTGTCATTTTTGTCATTTTTGTCATTTTTGTCATTTTTGTCATTTTTGTCATTTTTGTCATTTTTGTCATTTTTGTCATTTTTGTCATTTTTGTCATTTTTGTCATTTTTGTCATTTTTGTCATTTTTGTCATTTTTTTCATTTTTTTCATTTTTGTCATTTTTGTCATTTTTGTCATTTTTGTCATTTTTGTCATTTTTGTCATTTTTGTCATTTTTGTCATTTTTGTCATTTTTGTCATTTTTGTCATTTTTGTCATTTTTGTCATTTTTGTCATTTTTGTCATTTTTGTCATTTTTGTCATTTTTGTCATTTTTGTCATTTTTGTCATTTTTGTCATTTTTGTCATTTTTGTCATTTTTGTCATTTTTGTCATTTTTGTCATTTTTGTCATTTTTGTCATTTTTGTCATTTTTGTCATTTTTGTCATTTTTGTCATTTTTGTCATTTTTGTCATTTTTGTCATTTTTGTCATTTTTGTCATTTTTGTCATTTTTGTCATTTTTGTCATTTTTGTCATTTTTGTCATTTTTGTCATTTTTGTCATTTTTGTCATTTTTGTCATTTTTGTCATTTTTGTCATTTTTGTCATTTTTGTCATTTTTGTCATTTTTGTCATTTTTGTCATTTTTGTCATTTTTGTCATTTTTGTCATTTTTGTCATTTTTGTCATTTTTGTCATTTTTGTCATTTTTGTCATTTTTGTCATTTTTGTCATTTTTGTCATTTTTGTCATTTTTGTCATTTTTGTCATTTTTGTCATTTTTGTCATTTTTGTCATTTTTGTCATTTTTGTCATTTTTGTCATTTTTGTCATTTTTGTCATTTTTGTCATTTTTGTCATTTTTGTCATTTTTGTTATTTTTGTCATTTTTGTCATTTTTGTCATTTTTGTCATTTTTGTCATTTTTGTCATTTTTGTCATTTTTGTCATTTTTGTCATTATTGTCATTATTGTCATTTTTGTCATTTCTGTCATTTTTGTCATTTTTGTCATTTTTGTCATTTTTGTCATTTTTGTCATTTTTGTCATTTTTGTCATTTTTGTCATTTTTGTCATTTTTGTCATTTTTGTCATTTTTGTCATTTTTGTCATTTTTGTCATTTTTGTCATTTTTGTCATTTTTGTCATTTTTGTCATTTTTGTCATTTTTGTCATTTTTGTCATTTTTGTCATTTTTGTCATTTTTGTCATTTTTGTCATTTTTGTCATTTTTGTCATTTTTGTCATTTTTGTCATTTTTGTCATTTTTGTCATTTTTGTCATTTTTGTCATTTTTGTCATTTTTGTCATTTTTGTCATTTTTGTCATTTTTGTCATTTTTGTCATTTTTGTCATTTTTGTCATTTTTGTCATTTTTGTCATTTTTGTCATTTTTGTCATTTTTGTCATTTTTGTCATTTTTGTCATTTTTGTCATTTTTGTCATTTTTGTCATTTTTGTCATTTTTGTCATTTTTGTCATTTTTGTCATTTTTGTCATTTTTGTCATTTTTGTCATTTTTGTCATTTTTGTCATTTTTGTCATTTTTGTCATTTTTGTCATTTTTGTCATTTTTGTCATTTTTGTCATTTTTGTCATTTTTGTCATTTTTGTCATTTTTGTCATTTTTGTCATTTTTGTCATTTTTGTCATTTTTGTCATTTTTGTCATTTTTGTCATTTTTGTCATTTTTGTCATTTTTGTCATTTTTGTCATTTTTGTCATTTTTGTCATTTTTGTCATTTTTGTCATTTTTGTCATTTTTGTCATTTTTGTCATTTTTGTCATTTTTGTCATTTTTGTCATTTTTGTCATTTTTGTCATTTTTGTCATTTTTGTCATTTTTGTCATTTTTGTCATTTTTGTCATTTTTGTCATTTTTGTCATTTTTGTCATTTTTGTCATTTTTGTCATTTTTATCATTTTTGTCATTTTTGTCATTTTTGTCATTTTTGCCATTTTTGTCATTTTTGTCATTTTTGTCATTTTCTCTTGGCAATAGCATTGTTTTTCATTTGGCAACTCGTTTTTCAAAAATATTATGTAATAAATGATTCAACTATCCTGTTTTTCAAGTTATTTTGCAACTAAAGTCATCAATTTTACAACCCAACAAACTAGCGAAGCTACCAAGTTACGTCAACAATTCAGCCCAATGCTAATACAACATTTTAGGGAGAAAAACAATAAAAAATGACCCAAACTTATATGTCGGCCACGACAAAATCAAATCGTAAGTCGTAAAAGCCGAATAACGATCCAGACAATAAATGAACGATTTCTGCTTGATTAATGGGGATCGTTTGGAAAAAAAGTTATAAACGTGCCTTTTTCTTTTTTTTTCCTGGGATAAGTCGTAAAATTCACACTCTGCTGTACCACTTATCGTCGTAATGCTAGCTCGTGGATCGCTAAAATCTCAGTCGCGTCCTTCCTCTGCCATCAGGCTTTTGAGTACACTCATGAATACCTGTTTTCTGACGCACTCAATTATAATACTTCTCCAGTGAACTACTTTTTCCAAGAGTCGCTGGCATGAATTGCATATTTACAGACTCCTGACTAGCTGAAGGAGACTTTCGAGGATAACCGGTCCAGTCCAGTTCAGCCGGAATCTCACTTTCGGTATCGCGAGATGCGCGTACCACCTTCATTCGGAACATCCTCCGAACATCTTCATTCAGATGAGTGAAACCGCATACGGATAGGCAAATGTGTGGCTCCGAGCGAAAGTTAAGCATGATTAGTTCGATTATATCGTGCAAAGCCTCAATCAGTTACGGATATTATTATTTAGTTCGGAAACCTTACCCAGCAGAGCCATGAGAATCAGCTCATCGGGCCAAGGTTCGTTCCCGTTTTCTACTTCCTGCCTGCCTGGCTGCTTGCCGGTTTCGTTCATATTTTGACGTTTGAATGCCTACATGAAACTTGCCGTCAATTCCTAGAGGTCGCATTTGCTGCCGGAAAGTGGGAAGGAAAAGGTAGCACACTTTTATGAATCACATGCATCATTTGACTTACTGCCTACTCGACTGTTTATGACGGTCGCCTCCCGTGCTGTCCAAATAGGCATTCGACGATGACGACGATGAAGATCGCGTCTAGGTCGTTCCAATTTTTCTCCATTTGGTTGACGCCGCCTACTATAAGCTGTTGTTGCTGCTACTTTTGCTAATGTTGGCTTCGTGGCAATTTCGAACCATTGAAGCGCTGCCTGCTGTGTGAGGGTCTCGTTACAAATCCATATTTGCAACCGGGTGCAAATCTTTGATCAAATCCGATTGTTTGAGCTCCGCAAAGATTGCAGAAAAAAGTGAAATCATTTCGCGAACCCTCGGCTCGGGTTGAATAATTTCTGCCGAACTGTGTCGCTTTTTTGTAACTGGCAAATATTAGTCGAGAGAAGAAAATGTGTCACTGGTTTAATGACGACGACGACGATGGCTAGCGCTAATCTTCGGAACCGTTAGCAAACTTCGTTGAGGCTGGCTGACTGAAGTCATTCAATGTCATACGACGAACGACTGGTTGAATTTTTTTCTGTTTTTCGTCTTTTGTCTTTTGGCAGATGTGGCAGGTAAATTAATCAAACACATGGACCTCGCTGACCTCGGAACGGAGATGACAAAAAATTCCACAGAAAAATTAACAGAAAAAGCGGCATTTGGTCACTTTCGAGGACGCTGGGCTGTCATCAAATGAGTTTTTCGAATAATCCAATCAATTCTAAAACTGTGTGTATAATTCGCAGTCAATCTATCCTGCGGAGCCAACCAGATTTTTTAGTATCTAACCGTAAAACTTTTGCAACAACTTCAATAAGCATTTTCAATGAAGTTTACAAACTCTAGCCATATTTTTTGCAATTCAACATTACTCTTCTAGTGGAATGAAAAGGAAAATTGTTAAAAAAAACTGTATGACACAGAAATTAATTTCCCAAATTTTGCTCAATATTATTTTGCTTTATATCTTCCTAAGGTGATAAAAAATATTAGACCAGCCGAACATCGCAAATAAGCTACCAAAATTTATGCTCTTAAAGGATACCCGTTATAGCTAGTGCCGCTTAGGGCATTATACTGGGTAAATTTTATACAATATTTTTTCTACTGATTACTATGATGTTCCAGAATTTATTTTTCTTCAGATTCTTTACAGTTGGCACATTGCCTTCTGTCGAACATCGAATTTTATGGGTGGTACGAAGTCGATTGTAATAAAATTCGATTTTGTTTTTAACATAGGTACAACGGGGTAAATGGAGACGGTTTTTTGTTTAGTTCAACTTTAAAAAATCTTTAAGAAACATACAAGGAATACGTTTCTTCATTTCTCGAACAGTCCAAAATTATGAAAAGTGCAAGGTATTATCACTAAAGCATCTTTCAATGATTATTGTGTGTAATTTATGCTGCAACACAATAGAACGCGATTTTATCGAAAATATATACTTGCTAGCAGATCCCGTACGAACTCCGTTGCGCATTTGACTTAAAATATGTGATAAGAAGTTTGTGTTTTAATAGTATTATCTCTTTCATTGAAAATCGGATTTCGTGCAATATTTTGCAGTCGCACTTATCCTTACAAAGGTTGACTGACCAGAGCGGCTAGCGTGTAGAGCTCCGACAGATTTTACGAGTTTGCACAAATAACGCAGCCATGAGTGCGCAGTCCAATCTGGGACCGTTCAAATATTACGTAACGCAATTTTCGGTCTTTCTCAACCCCCCCTCCCCCCTACGTAACACATTCGTCTCAAATTTTCTATCCAAAATCCACAAAGATTAACAAACTCTTACGCCCTTAACGCGTTACGTAATATTTGAATGACCCCTTAGTGTGCTGCGATGAATAATAATTTACGACTATATTGCATAAAATATTAAACAGTATTTATGAACGACCCTTTTGGTTGTCTATCAAACTATCAAACACTCCGTGTATGAATTATCGTCTCCATTGGAGCATTGTAACGAATTTAATGCAAAAACAATCAACAATTAGAAATGAACTCTTTTTCTGTCGTCTGACACAAAATTTGAAATCAGGAATCGATTATCCGTTTTATATATCACTCATTTAGTGATTTTTGTATCGATCCGATGCTTTATATAGAAATAATTGAAAAATCATCAAACAGTTATTATGGACGACATCTTGATCTGTCATCGGATACAGAATTTGAACTCAGGAAAAGTTCGTCTGTCCTTTATAATTTCCGTGTTTGAACTTTCTTTTCGACCCTATGCAAAGTAAAACAATCATTGTAAAAACATAAGCCCCTTTTTCTTTCATCTGATTGAAAATTTTAATCAATGAATCGATTGTACATTTTGTAAAATAATTATTTCTAAAACATTAATAGTTCGTATGGACAACCCCCTTTCTGTCGTCTGTTACAAAGTTAGAAGCCAGGAATCGATTTTTCGTCCTGCAAAACTGTCATTTATGAATTTTCGTCTCAATTCGATGCGTGATAGCTTAATCATTGTAAAACATTGAATAAATAATATGGACGGCCCCTTTTGCCGATCCTTAGCCGGAAATTTTAAACCTAAAATCGATTGCCTGTCCCTTCAAAACCACGTGTGCAAAATTTCATCTTAATCATATGCATATACACGATAATATTGCAAAACCAGAGAACAATTGCTATGGACGACCCATTTTGCCGACCCATGACCTAAAACTTATCACTTTAAAACAATTGTAGTTGAAAGGTTTCCTAAATGGACCTATCGAGTTAAATGCGCCTACGGCCGTTTGACGAATTGGCTGACAAGACAACATATCTAATCAATGCATTTTGAGGGTAATATGCTTTGAACATAAGGCAAGAAAGAATTTTATGAATAAACCAACTCGAAAAAAATTATAAATTCATACAAGGTTTTAATATTTTTTTATGTAATATTTTGACTTTTAAAAATTTTACGTAAAGAAGCTCTGTTTCTGATTCAAATGAACCTTAAAAGTAAAACAAATTTAAGCTTTCATGATGGTTTCATAATGATTGGAAAGTGGAATAAAAGAATGTTTTTGTATGTCCCCATCATGTTTGTAAAATGCCTGCATCCTAAAATAACAGGTTAAATAGAATTTATCATAAAAACTTCGAATTTAAGCTTTAATTAACAACTTTAGAGAGCATTGAAGATCTCAAAACAGATTTAATAAAGTTTTTATTATGGATGAACTGCCTCCATAATATGGAAACCCTAACTTTAGTTTTATTCTATAAAATGATAAAAGAAATAGATGTTAGTAAAATTTCAGCTTTGTCGTATGCAAATTATCATTTTCTAGCACTTCCAATGAAATTAAATGGAAATATTGCTAAAAAACAGAATTTTTTCCTTAAACATAAATAGGCACATTTAGCCCACACGGTTTGAGGTTCGGCAATTTTGACGACAGTTAAAATAAAAACCGAGGAAGATTTCAAAATAAAAATTAATCCAATGTATAGAAAACAGATGCATGCTTATGTGTATATAGTTTTCGTACACATATTCGATGGAATATTAAATCAGTATTCTGCTTAATATGCGCATATATCCAGCTTCTCCCCTACCCTTTAAACTTCCTTGAAAAAATTTACATTTCAATCAAATGTATTTTTCCAGCAAACATAACATCGCATTAGAAATGATAGCTCAAGTCGCTAACAACGTTAGTGCGAATCGCGATTCCTACCAAATAAGTAAAAGGTCGAAAAAATGGTTAGTTGAAGTCGGTTTAGAATTTAAGGTTGCCAGATTGCCCGGTTTTATCCAGGTTTGCCCAGTCCGGCCCGGATTTCATTGAAAACTGCCCGGATTGTTCCCGGATTCATATACTTTGTTTAGTAGGTCATACAAAAAAAACAACGAACGCCTCCTTAACGAAACTGTTTGTGCAAATTTGATAAAAATAATTATGAAAGGTGTTTTGGAAGCCTTAAATGCGATACAAAATCCATCGATGAATTTTGATGAAAATTTTTTTTTTGCTTGATTTTTGTTGAAGTTTCTGGGGTTTGAGAAAATTATCCCGGATATTGCCCGGATTTATGGTCGTCACTTTTGAAATCAAATACCTGGATTTTGTCAGGTTTTTTTATATTAAAAATTGCCCGGTTTGTCTGGCCCGGATACGTGATGAAAAAATTCTGGCAACCTTAGTTTAGATGGTTTAAATCGAATATGATAAAAAGTCTATTTATTTATTTTTATGGAGTCTTTGACTATTGTCATACAGACTGATTGTTTAAGATTAGCTTATAATTAAATTACATAGCAATTAGGTTAGGTGACGTCACGGATTGCACATTTAAACTTAGATTTTGTAACATGATAGTCAAACAAGTGAGAAACAGCATTGAAAACTTCACAACATCGAAAGAGGGGGTGATTCTGTCCGAAGACAGTCCTGCTTCTTGGCAGCCAAAACATGGTTTGATTTCGCAGTCGGCGTTCTGGAACGTATATGTTCAATCTCTGAAGCAATTGCGGGCAGTCAACGGCATTTGTCAAGATGTTGTAAACGAAGGTGCGCTGTAGAAAAGTTCTTCTTTGGCTTAAAGACATCATTGATAGCAAGGCACACCTCTCAGAATAGGGTGGTAACCGTACGGGATCTTGCCATGGCAATCGTCGCAGGGCGTAGCGGAGGAATTTTTCTGAATCCTTTCGAGTCTTTCGCTGTGAACAGCCCAGACCGGTACCGCATATTCCAGAACACTGCGTACCAATGAGCAGAAAACTGTTTTCAGAGCATACGGGTCCTCAAAGCTGAGTATATTCCGACGCAGGAAGCCGAGCAAAGCAAAGGTTTGGCTGCAGTGGTCGCGGTGTGTTGAACAAACGAGAGCTTTTGGTCAAACGTTATTCCGAGGTCTTTAATAAAAGTTACTCTTTCGAGAGAGGTGTCTCTTAGACCGTAGTCGTAGACAACAGAGGCTCTAGTTCTAAAAAAGCTCATACACTTACATTTTTCGGCGGTAACCTCCATACCGTGTAATCCGCACCATACTAATAATCGATCGACGTCCTCCTGAAGCGCAACACAATCCAATATCGAATCAATGGTCCGGTAGATTTTAAGATCATCTGCAAACAGCAGTTTCGGCGCCTGCAGGAATGCCAAGTCGTTAATAAAAATCACGAAGATGAGCGGTCCAAGATGACTACCCTGCGGTACACCAGACGGCATGTCGAATACGGAGGAGTGAGTCCCACGGATGTTTATAAAGCCTTGACGATTCAGCAGATACGAACACAGCCATTTAGTTGCCCACTCGGGAAATCCATATCGATCAAGTTTTTCTCTTACAATTCTGTGAGGTACTTTGTCGAAAGCCTTAGCAAAATCTACGTATATCGAATCCACTTGCAGATTCCCAGCTAACATGAAATCGTAATAGAAATGATAATCCAAATCGAATATTAAGACATTTCCAACAACCATCGTAAACAAGTTGCTATTGAGTGATTATCTATCATTCATTTACGACAAGCTTTGTCCAAAAAAAGTTGAATCGGATAGCAGTTTAGTCAATTCGTAAATATGTCTCCAAATAGTTGAGAATATGCTTATTCGACATTTACGATTTGAGTAAACTGATTTACGATAAATGAACGATCCTTCCTTCTTTCTTCCCTTGACTGGTTCGTGAACAGAAAATCTTACATATAGAGCTGTAGCGCGAATCATATCAACTGATGAGTTGGCATCGTGGTAAGATACCGGACAGCCATCTCGGAGGACTGGAGTTCAATTCTCGGACGGGGAAATTTTTTTTTCGCTTTACTCAAATTACTTAAAATCGTATATTTTGCTTTTTGTGGGGAAATCGTATCGTAAAAATCTTGTCATTGTAGATATATCGCCTCCACTTTTGTAGCTATATGCTATTTTGGTAAGTTTAATACAATCTTTTCATCTGGTATATTTGTTTGAATAATTGTGTTGTTCCTGCGATATACCCTCTTAAATGTTTGCTGGGTTTTTACCTGTTGCAGAATGCAAATCGCTGGCATAGATCATTAGGTTTGTCAAGGTTGATCGTTTCTTGATGAACCCGTGCTGGACATCGGTGAGTATTGGTGAGGCTGCTGAGTAGATTCTCTCGTATATCAGGACTTCTAGCACTTTGGAAAAGCAGCAAAGAATCGATGTTGGCCTGTAATTCTCCACACGATGAGCATTTCCTGACTTATGGATCGGTGAGATTGATGCGATTTTCCACAGAGTAGGAAAAGTACCTTCCGAGATCGATCGATTGAAAATCATGCACATCGGTGTGGCAAGCGAAGCAGCTATTTTTACAACAAGCGATGTTGGAATCCCATCAGGCCAAGATCCTTTCGAGGGATCAAGAGAATTTAGCACTTTTAGAACTTCTTGTTCCCTGAAAACAGGTTGCGGTAGAATAATGTCATAGCTAGGAAGTGTATCAAAGTACACATTATTACAATCAGGAGTGACTGGGCTATACACGCTGCTAAAAAAAAATCTGCAAACGAGTCAGCTGACTCTTTGATGCTTTCCGATGTGCGTCCTTGAAGCGTCACAGACGATGGGATACAGTTAGTAAGGCGGCGGCTATTGATGTATTTCCAGAATGTCGAAGGATCTTGTTTCACGTTGCGTTCGATGTTAGAAATATATTGGTTGCGAAGAGTCGAATATTCAATCTCTAGTCTTGAGAGCATTGACTTGTTTTGGTCCGTTCGGTCTCGAAGGTAGCGTTTGCGGGCTTTGCGAACTAAGTTGCGGCTCCTCCGTAACTCAGAATTCCACCAAGGGAGCTTGTAAGGCTGATGTCGGTGTAGTCGTTTAGGCGGCGTGTGAATGTGTAAGAAGTCCCAGAGATGATTATAGAAGGTTGACACAGCAACATCGGTGTTCAGATCTTCGAAAAATATTTGCCAGTTTGTGTTCAGTAACAATTCCATTCCTCCATGTTTGCAGATTTTGTAGACGTTTTCACTCAATTTATTCTCCAGCCTGGGCTCTTGTAGTTCTTTCTGGACCAGCAGTGAAACTAGATTAGTGAAAATCAGATGGTGTTTTTAAAAGCATTATCCAATGAGAGAAGCAGCAAATATTATCGGTGGAAACAGTTCACATGCGCTGAGAGCAAAAACATGTGCTCTCTAACATTCTTCCAGTATGTACGAATAAGGTGTCAAATATCGTTCAATTTACATAGTTTTTATGGCTTTAACCAGAAGTTGCAAATATGTATGTGTATTGATTGCCTCCACTTAAGGTAGGTAGGTAAATGCTGTTAGCGTCAATATCACAATAACATTGATCAGTTATTATGGATGACTCCTTTGGCCGACCACTGATTCTTAATTGGATTATTGAAAACACCTATATGCATATGCCTATATACACATGAATAAATACGTCAACATCGCTTAAACAGTATATGTGTTGTATGGACGACCCCCTTCATCCAAATCCCAATTCCATCAAAGAATCTGAGATCATTTTTCATCATTCCTCTCTAGCTCTTAAGATGATTGAGCCTATAGAGAACAAACAAACAAACAAACCCACAGAAATTACTTTTTATATATAGTTAGATTCAATAACAACAACCAAATACCGACCTTTACCATTTTTTTTTAATCGGAAAGGAAATTTAAATAATATGTAAACATCAAGTCTGTATGAAGCCGTCCACATTTCCCACAGATAGGATTAGGAGTGGGCTGGAAAAGATCGATTTTCAAAATCGCTTCAGCTGAATTGTTCCCGAATCCATCTCTATAAGCTAAACCTTTTCATTTTTTATTAAAAAGTGGTGATACTTGAGGATTGGTTAATGGTAAAGTAAAAAGAAAATAACGACAGAAAAGCTCATACGTTTGAATATCAAATGTATGCGCAATTAAAAATATATATATATATATTTCAAACTCAAACTGTTTTACTTTTCATGACTTTAGTTGAGTGTTTATCTATCTATATATATAAAAAGTAATTTCCGTTTGTTCGTTTGTATGTTTGTCTTCAATAGGCTCAGCTGCCTTAAGAGCTAGAGAGCTGAAATTTGGCATGGGTGCTCATTAGGACCAGGAATGATGAAAAATGTTTTTAGATTTTCGGATTACCCCTTTTGAAGGCGGTCGTCCATACAACAACGGTTTTATTCCCCCGAACCAAAAGTCATGGCACCCATTTTGTGAACCGACTTTCGTTTCCGTTCGTTTCGTTGGCGGGATTATTTTCACCATCACCATGGGCAGGCTATTAGATAGAAACGACCATCCAGAGCTCACATGTACTGGATAGCAAATCAAAGCTTGCTGAGCATTAAAAATTTGAAAGTGAAAATTTTGGCGGGTGTATTTTGTACCTTCTACTGTTCAAAGCACATAATACCGGTACGAGATATTTGGATACAATTTTAAGCCTACATTTTGATTGAAAAATACAACTAGCCTATTAGGAATATATTGACTAGAATAGTAGTGGCTTTCAAAGTGCTCTTTACTGCCGCTGGGGGGCTTTGAGGGTCAACCATTTTTATATTTTTGGAATTCCTCATAGAGAAAGAAAAATTTATTAGATTCAGAGTTTATGCAGTTGAAAACATGCAAAGTGAGTTTTCAACATGCTCAACAAAATCATCCATATTGAAAAGGATAATCTTCAACAGATATTTTCATTATATAAGGGATGGAAAAGATAAAAAGCAGTTAAATCTTTTGAAGATAAAACTATTAGACCAAATCTATTCAAGTTTCCTAAGAAATGATGTTTGTCAATATTAAGTTTTCAATATCTTAGTCATCTTGCCGTTTTTATACATCGGATTGGGTTAAAAATTGGCACATAGGGGTTATTTGGCAAAAACAATTGAATTCACTTATCCAAATTAAAGTCAGGGGTCGGCCTACGGGGTCGTCCATATTAACTATTAACTGTTTTTGCGATATTGTCGTTATTATACATCTATTTAGATGAAAATTGGTACACGAGAGTTTTGAGGGACGATCAATCGATTTCAGGTATTGAATTCAGCGTAAGGGGCCGGCAATGGGGTCGTCCATATTAACCTTTCAATATTTTTGAAATATCGTCGTTATTAAACATCGGATTGGGATGAAAATTTGCGCACGGTAGTTTTCAGAGACGGACAATCGACTTCAGATATCAAAGATTGTATAAGAGGCCACCAAAAGGAGTTCAACTTTTTGGCAATAAGTGCGTTGTTATGCGACAATCGACTTGAAATTTTTACACGGGTTTTTTTTTGGCATGGGCAATCAATTCCTGATTTCAAATGAAGTAGCAGACGACAGAAGAGGTGTTCGTTCAATATTTTTGCAATTATAACTTAACAATTAATTCGGAAATGCATCTGGAAAATATTTGGCTATTGACTTTCATACAAACTGTCCATAACATATTCCAAGTTGAAAGCGAAACGGAGTTCGTATGGGGACAGCTAGTGACATATAAAAAACAGAATAAATAGATGCATTTCTATATACGATGGATTGGAATAAGTCTAAATTTTGTAACCCGACTGATTAAAACAATTTAATCAATATGAGTTAGTTCATCACTGCTACTAGATCAAATGCTAATTTTGAAACGGCTACAGATATATTTTTATTCATATTGATGTTTTTAATATCATTAATAGAGCCGCAGTGTACATAATAACATGTTCAGTACTCGAAGGCTCATGTTCAATTCTTAAAGCAAAACAAATTTTCAAGTAAAATTTTCAGCAAGAGTAGAGGCAATTGTGGTCTAATTTAGAAGCTGAAAAAACCTTTGTAATAAAATGTGCTGCTGGTTGAGTACAAGTATGGTGATACGATGAGTGAAGAACACTTGTGTTACGATTGAGTGTTGTTACTAGAATGTCGTTTATTGATAAATTTAGAATCGACGGCACCTTAACTCTACACAACATCGTTCTTAGTCTACTCAACTAGGAGGCGCTTGGAGTTGCCAAACTTTTGCAATTAACCAATCAGCAGTCGATTTCTGGTGAGAGAAAACGACGCGGCATAACTAAGAAAGAGAGAGAGACGCGCCTGTCCAATCGATGCGCTTGACAACTATCGAGCATATTGATGCATGTGCAAGCCATATTGGCTGGCGGTTAGCGCCCTGTGTGGCAACGATGGAATCGTGTAAGCTGGCTAGGCAAGGATCAGATTACCTCGAGTTTAATGATTTAGTTGACGACAACATGAGTCGTCGCTCTTTGCAATTTGGAAATTCTTTTAGGTGACGACGACGGGGGTCGTCGTTCTTTGTTCTGTGAGAATAAGACGTATGCAATAAATTTAGTTTGGAGTGGAAATTAACACTTGTGCTGTTCAGCAATGTGTTGTGATTTCCACTCAGCTAAAAATTCTACAAGGCGACGTTTTCAGAAATGTGAGAACGTCTGGTTTCTGGATGATTTGGTTCTACTGAGACGTGAATGTTTTATGTCATTATTACTCGAGACAATTAATAATTTTGAATGTTAGATTTAATATACTACACCTTCCACCGAGCTTCGATAAGAACGTAAATCTTGAACTGAGTAAAATGCTATAAATGCTTTAACAAGGGCTGAATAAGGTTTGAGAAACCGTTCTATGGAACTTTCGATTACTAGAGCTTTCGATAAAAATTTAGGTTTTCCTCAAGATAAAAGACGGTGATAAAGGTCAAAAAACGCTATCTATTAAGTCGGTCTGGGTTATATTAGTGGCATGCTAGCACCAATAATGAAAAGCAGTCTTTTCGATGGTAAATGTACCAAAATTCTACACAAATCTGGATCACAAAAATTCGAAGTACATAAAAAAAAACCTCAAAAGATCGAAAGATTGGATCGAAATTAAACCGATTTAATCGATTTTTTGTTAGGTTGAAGAATCGATCCAAAAAATAGGAAACGTAAATTCATATGATCAATCTTACAAAGATCGATCCAAGATCGACCATGATGTTGGATAGATGAAAAGTTAATTTAACATTCAGCATTAAAAGTTTGAAAAAATTGTGCACAATATTGTTTTAATAGCCATCATTCCGTTTTCGAGAAAACGATTATACTAAAACTGTTGTCTAAAATACCAAATCTCAAACCGTACAGGCTAAATGCGCCTATTTATGTTTTGAACAAAAATCCCCAAGCAATATTTCCGTATAATTTCATTGAAACTGATAAAAAATGATAATTTCCGTACGACAAAGCTGAATTTTTTTCAAAATCTATGTCTATTGCCGCCGCCCGTGGCGTAGTGGATAGCCTCCAAGTCTTCTAATCCAGGGGGTATGAGATCGAATCCCGGTCACGGAATACATAGTACACTTTCGGTGGGTTGGTGGTTTTAGCATTTGTAAGTTGCTAGCCATCATATCCTCGAAAGATGTACGCTTAGGTTGCCATACTATGGAGGCAGTTCATCCATAAGAAAAAAAAATTATCAAATCTGTTTGGAGTTCTTCAATTCTCTCTTAAGATGTTAATCAGAGATTCGATTTGAAGTTCCGATGATTAAAATCATTAGTTTATTCTATTTAACCTGTTATTTCAGGATGCAGGTATTTTACAACCATGCTGGGGGCAAACAAAAACACTCTCTTATTGCATTATATAATCATTATTAAACCTTCATTTGAATCAGAAACAAAAACCATATTTTTTTTTTGTTTTGAGCTTTTTTACGTATAATTTTTAAAAGTCAAAATATTACATCAAAAGGTATCAAAACCTTGATTCATAAAATTCTTCCTTGCCTTATGTTCTAAGTGTATCACCCTCGAAATGCATTGATAAGATATGTTGTCTTGTCAACCATTTTGTCAAACGGCCATTTAGGAACACTTTCCCCTAATTTCTCCGCTGAATTGTGTAAGCATCTATGAAAGGATTGAGTTAGTTTTTATGGACTCGTATTATGGAATTCTTGGTTATTCGGCATGTATAAGACTGAATCATGTTTACGAAGAAAAGCAATAGTTTGAATAAAATTTCTAACAAATAAATGGCCAAGGCACCAACCGCAAAAATAGCTTCTCATAATCATTGGTGAATTAAACTTGGCAGTTTAAAACTTTGAATGTCTGTTCAGATAATGAGTAAGAAATCTTATGATTCTACAGACGATTCAGTTAGATATCATATTTATAAATATCTAGGATGAGAAATTTTCTATCAATATGAAGCGGCGTATGTTAACAAATAGTGAGACTTACCTTTAGGCATTCCGCAGGGCGCCTTGGTCCGGGAGTTATCCAGAAAGTCCAGGTCATACTTGCGCGCCGGTGGAAACGTTAGGGCCACGTGTCCCTGCACCGGCTCCAGATCAAAACTCACGATGGCCACCAGGCAGGCGACCACCACGATCATGTGATGGTATGAAGCTTTATTCATCTCAACCATTTAGACCTGCTCATTGGAAACGTTAATCTACAGCAAAAAAAAAAACGCCCGAAACAATAACACTGAACTCTATTCTCCACTCGGCAATTCACTTTGCGCATCAGGCGTTAATTGCCCAAACAAACACTTGGAGGTATTGCATCAAATTTCACACTGTGCGAGGGAAGAAAAAAAATGTAGGAAAAATAAACTTAGACTGCCGCAGTCGTGATTTCTATTGTTGCAAAGCACCATCAGCGGGATGACACCTTTCACAATTTCACACCGCAAAGAAGCGCTCAAAAACCGAACTGACACTTCGTTTTCTGTTAAAGGCGCCACCCCCTGTTTGTAGAAAGAAGCAACGACATGAAGTGTAGAAAAAAACACAGTTTTGAGTAATGGCTCCGACAAGTGCCTCCCAGTCGTAACTTGATACCCCTCAAATCCCTTTGAAAGAAAAAAAAAAAAGGAGAGAGGCGGGCACTTGACACAGCAGCGCAGCAAGAAATCGAGAGTGTTTGCCACCCCAAAGAGGAATGTGCACTTGCTAAATAGTTTGCTTGCGTATGACGTAAGCCCCTGATCGATCAATGATCGATTGATCATTCACTACCCCGTTCAGAGAGATTTGTTTTAGCAAGCCTGATCACGCAGAAGACCGAAGAAGGGTTCCAATCCAATCCAATCCAATTCAATAGTGTAGGCCAGCAAGACTGCTTCAGGTGCCGCGGTTAGATGCTCCAAATTGATGTTAATTTTTCGCCAGGCTAGGGATGGTTGGCACGAAACTGAAAGTACAAGTAAATTAGCAAAACAAAGTTCATTAAAATTCAATTTTGTCGGTTTTAGATGGTTGATGAGCGTTTTGTTAGGGAAATATTATTGGACGTAGGTAACAGTGTAGTGCAGTGGCGGCTCCCAAGAAAAAGATTGACCACAGCTGATAATTAAGTTTGGCTAAAACTATGGCGTTGAACAGTGGTCAAATTCCGAGAAAAAAAACCCATGACAAATGTTATTGATATTTTTCGTTTGGATTCTCAGAAAACTCAAACAGTTACGTGGCTCAGGGGCAATGATGGTGTTAATCTAAAAATTATCCAATTAAAAGATACTTATCAGATTTTTTTAAATAATTTAGAAATTTTTGTAAATTACAGATGCGTTAAAAATAGAATGAAATCGCGTGATGCAGCGCACTCGCTTCCAACTTTGAACAGTTACCATTTCTGTTTGGGTTAATATTTTTTCATACACTTTTCACAAAATCTAGATCAAATATCCAACTAACACAAAAAAATTTACGACTGTACTATGACAGGAAAAAAATGATACAAACAATTTTCATTCAAAATACTTGAAATTTGTCCAAAATGTTTGATCTAGTACCTGAACGAGTTTCATCAAAATCGAATGACGCGATCAAAGATCGGAGCTGTTGGAAAATGATGTTAATTATCGCCCAACGGGTGATTTCATTCTTTTTTGGAGGGTTGGTTGTATGAAAAATATAGTAATCAATTTTTTTTTAAATTTATCTTTCCCAAAACAAAAAATTGGTTTTTATTCATTTTCCTCTTTACACTTCATCGAAAAAATTTAGTTTTTCATCGTTGTCAATCCAACCCGCATTCTTAGAAAGCTACTGTAGTTCTCTAAACTCCCATTCTTGATCTTTTTTTATCGGTCTTCCATACTCGCAATCCCAAATGAACATTACGGTCCTCCCAACTCGCATCCTCAACTGTAATTGCGGTCTCCCAACTCACATTTTGAAATGAACATTGCGGTTCTCTCAACACGCATATGACATTATTTCGGTCCTCCCAACTCGCATCCTCAACTGTTATTGCGATCCTCTCATCTCGCAATCTCAAATGAATATTCCAGTCCTCCCAACACGCATTCTCAAATAAACATTACGGTCCTTCCAACACGCAAATGACATTATTACGGTCCTCCCAACTCGCATTCTCTACTGTCATTTTGATCCTCCCAACTTGCATTTCCGTATGAAAATTACGGTCCTTCCAACACGCATGTTACATTATCGCGCATGATCCTCCCAACTCGCATTCGCTCTTCTAGTTTGTGTCAATATCGAGTGGTCCTGTCAATGCACTTTAACTACTAACTGTCCACCTGACACGCCATTCTTTTTTGGCTTTTGAAGTGGTCCTTCCAACACACTACCTAAAATCAGCAGTCCTATCGACGCACATGCGGTCCTCCCAACTCGCATTTTTTGATTTTTTCTTACGACTCGCCTTCCTTCAAATTGCACTATTGCTTATAACTCAAACAGTTAATTTGGCAGCACTGTTTTTTGTTTGTTTACGAGCTCGTTTGAAGTGTGCGAAAAAACACTGTCTCGAAGTCAGAAATTCAGAAAGTCAAAAAGCCAGAAAGTCAGAAAGACAGAAAGTCAGAAAGTCAGAAAGTCAGAAAGTCAGAAAGTCAGAAAGTCAGAAAGTCAGAAAGTCAGAAAGTCAGAAAGTCAGAAAGTCAGAAAGTCAGAAAGTCAGAAAGTCAGAAAGTCAGAAAGTCAGAAAGTCAGAAAGTCAGAAAGTCAGAAAGTCAGAAAGTCAGAAAGGCAGAAAGTCAGAAAGTCAGAAAGTCAGAAAGTCAGAAAGTCAGAAAGTCAGAAAGTCAGAAAGTCAGAAAGTCAGAAAGTCAGAAAGTCAGAAAATCAGAAAATCAGAAAATCAGAAAATCAGAAAATCAGAAAATCAAAAAATCAGAAAATCAGAAAATCAGAAAATCAGAAAATCAGAAAACCAGAAAATCAGAAAGTCGGAAAGTCAGAAAGTCAGAAAGCCAGAAAGTCAGAATGCCAGAAAGTCAGAAAATCAGAAAGTAAGAAATTCAGAAAGTCAGAAAGTCATAAAATCAGAAAATCAGAAACTCAGAAAGTCAGAAAGTCAGAAAGTCAGATAGTCTGAAAGTCAGAAAGTAAGAAAGTCAGAAAGCCTGAAAGTCAGAAAGTCAGATAGTCAGAAAGTCAGAAAGTCAGAAAGTCAGAAAGTCAGAAAGTCAGAAAGTCAGAAAGTCAGAAAGTCAGAAAGTCAGAAAGTCAGAAAGTCAGAAAGTCAGAAAGTCAGAAAGTCAGAAAGTCAGAAAGTCAGAAAGTCAGAAAGTCAGAAAGTCAGAAAGTCAGAAAGTCAGAAAGTCAGAAAGTCAGAAAGTCAGAAAGTCAGAAAGTCAGAAAATCAGAAAATCAGAAAATCAGAAAATCAGAAAATCAAAAATCAGAAAATCAGAAAATCAGAAAACCAGAAAATCAGAAAGTCGGAAAGTCAGAAAGTCAGAAAGCCAGAAAGTCAGAATGCCAGAAAGTCAGAAAATCAGAAAGTAAGAAATTCAGAAAGTCAGAAAGTCATAAAATCAGAAAATCAGAAACTCAGAAAGTCAGAAAGTCAGAAAGTCAGATAGTCTGAAAGTCAGAAAGTTAGAAAGTCAGAAAGTCAAAAAGTGAGGAGTCAGAAAGTCAGAAAGTCAGAAAGCCTGAAAGTCAGAAAGTCAGATAGTCAGAAAGTCAGAAAGTCAGAAAGTCAGAAAGTCAGAAAGTCAGAAAGTCAGAAAGTCAGAAAGTCAGAAAGTCAGAAAGTCAGAAAGTCAGAAAGTCAGAAAGTCAGAAAGTCAGAAAGTCAGAAAGTCAGAAAGTCAGAAAGTCAGAAAGTCAGAAAGTCAGAAAGTCAGAAAGTCAGAAAGTCAGAAAGTCAGAAAGTCAGAAAGTCAGAAAGTCAGAAAGTCAGAAAGTCAGAAAGTCAGAAAGTCAGAAAGTCAGAAAGTCAGAAAGTCTGAAAGTCAGAAAGTCAGAAAGTCAGAAAGCCAGAAATTCATAAAGTCAGAAAATCAGAATATAAGAAAGTCAGAAAGTCGGAAAGTCAGAAAGTCAGAAAGTCAGAAAGTCAGAAAGTCAGAAAGTCAGAAAGTCAGAAAGTCAAAAAGTCAAAAAGTTAGAAAGTCAGAAAGTCAGAAAGTCAGAAAGTCAGAAAGTCAGAAAGTCAGAAAGTCAGAAAGTCAGAAAATCAGAAAGTCAGAAAGTCAGAAAGTTAGAAAGTCAGAAAGTTGGAAAGTTGGAAAGTCAGAAAGTCAGCAAATCAGAAAGTCAGAAAGTCAGAAAGTCAGAATGTCAGATAGTCAGAAAGTCAGAAAGTCAGAAAGTCAGAAAGTCAGAAAGTCAGAAAGTCAGAAAGTCAGAAAGTCAGAAAGTCAGAAAGTCAGAAAGTCAGAAAGTCAGAAAGTTAGAAAGTCAGAAAGTCAGAAAGTCAGAAAGTCAGAAAGTCAGAAAGTCAGGAAGTCAGAAAGTCTGAAAGTCAAAAAGCCAGAAAGTCAGAAAGTCAGAAAGTCACAAAGTCAGAAAGTCAGAAAGTCAGAAAGTCAGAAAGTCAGAAAGTCAGAAAGTCAGAAAGTCAGGAAGGTAAAAAGTTAAAAAAAAGTCAAAAGGTCAGGAAGGTAAAATGTTAAAAAAAGTCAAAAGGTCGTAATAGAATTTCTATACTTGTATGCTGCCTGAGAAGATACATTTTACTATTGTCACTTCAAATGTAGATGGTTTGTATAATCAAAATTTTACCGTTTTTGTTAGTTTTTGGACCCCTGTGCGTTGCCCTAAGAAAGAGGAAAAAATCACCTGCATCAATCAGGCAACTCATGAAATTCCCGATCGTGCATCGCCCTCTTGAATTCAAACATTTCGCACGCAAATCGATTGGCGAATTTCGTGTTGTTAAGTCTTCGAGAGACGACGCGTCGCACATTTCGCGGTTTCCTCAACTTAACGCAAAAACAAATAAAAACCAAACCCTCGCGGCAAGTGGCTGCTAGGCCTAGGTTATGTAAATTGTCCCGCCGCGTGTTCACGCGCATTTTTTTTTTCAATACTTTTTCCGCCATTCCGATTTTCCCAATAACGATGTCGATGGCAGATAAACTGCTTTCTTTCGTGAGGTGATTTGGGCGAGCGGCGGCCCACCAGACAACAAACCCCAGAAATTGGGTTCGGTAGCACTGCGATTGGCTCACTGAGTCTGTCTAGGCGAGGCCCCTTTGATGTTTGTTTTTGTGATGCAATTGTAAACGCAGGTGATTAGAGTTTTGTGCGACGCGACGCGCGTTTGCTGCTTAGCGAGTTTGCTGCTAGAGTAGTAGATGATGTAGGGAAAATTAACGCATATTTGGAAATACGCCACTTCTCGCCTCATCTCGTAGTCTCTCGATGTGATGTGATGTGGTGGCGAAAGTGGTTTTTGTCAACTCGATTGGGCGTTACCTGATTTGATTGGGTAATTTGCGCTGCAAGGCCCAAATTGTTAGCATCCGTTGATTGATTGAATGAGCGTGTAACATCGAGCGAAATCGTTCCAATTATAATGTGTCGCGAACCACTTATGATTTGTCGTCTGTCGGTAGATTTGGAGATATTTCAGCTAACATTCACCAGTTAAATGGTGACAAAACCATGAGAATGAAGAGTTGAATACCTTTTAATTAGCACCAAAAAATATTTGTTATACAATAAACCATTTAGACGAAACTGAAAAAGAAAAAGAGCATATAGCACATTTCAGTCAACATAGAAATTGTTCGTTAAAATCAGATAAGTTGCGTAAATGGAGACGGTTGACTTGATTTGGAATGACTCTTTACAAAATTTTTAAACTTTTTACGAAACTAAATCGGGCCTTAAATGGCATGCTTATCGGGTGAAAAAAAACTTTTTTCATTATTTATCCATGCATATTTCAAAATTTCAAGTTTTTTTTTATCTGATGGCTTCTATTTAAAAAAAAAAACAAATTGGAGGTTCCATTGCGCATAATAGATTTATGTAATAGAACATAATTCCCCAGATCTAGGAATGTAAGTGGAATATCATAAAGTCTGCTCATTGAAATGAAGACACTTCATTGTAATGTCCAAAGATTTAGGTTTAACAAAAGGCAAAAAAACATCTTCTTCCAAAGTGCCAAATCTTTAAACCTGACTTTAACTCATTTGGGGCGCTAAATTCAAATTTGCCTCTACCATGCATGTTTCTGATGCAAAAGTGTAAAAACTACTTATATACTTAAATCGAAGGTTTTAACTCAAAATCCATTTTTTCTTAAACTGATCTGATATCTGTTGATAAAAGTAACAAAATTTTTATTTTAGTTAATCTGTTAAACTGCTCAGTGAAATATAAAGATTTTGAGAAAATTTTAAAGGAATCTTTTTAACCCAAATTATTTAGCTACATTTATATCATAAGTTTTAAATATTTCGCAGTCTTTAACAATGCTGTCAAGTAAATTAAAATCTTTAATACTAAAACCTCAAAAACGTCCTTAAATGATGTCAGAAAATGTTATCAATTTTTTCTTTTTAATTTCTTTGTGGATTTTTCAAACATTGTAACTCTGAACCAAGAATCTTATTAATGCTAGAATAGTTGGGCAAAATCTGAATCCTCGATTGAATGGAGGTCAGTAAAAGAATTAAAATCTCATACTCATAATTTTCTCATACTTATGTATGTACATTAGGGTGATAGCCAAATTTTGTAGATGGGCCAAAAAAAAAGAACCTCCGCAAGTTTCAGTTCTATCGGACTTGATTTAGGGTTGTCTCAGGGCGGTCATCCGTTTTTTTAAAACTATCATCTAAAGGGGGACCAAAGGAAATCGGAAAAACATAAATTTTAATTTTGATGCCAAATGATTTAAAAATGCATTAAACGCAAAAATCTGGTAATATCTAAAAAAAAAAAATTGCCCAAAAATTAACTTTCTGGGACGAAAAGTTTACCGCAATTACGGAAAGTCGACTTTTGACCAGAACTTTTTTTTAGATAACACCAGATCTCAACGTTTCATGCATTTCTAAGTCATTTGACATAAAAATAAAATTTCTATTTTCCCGATTTACATTGATCCCCTCTTTGGTGATTAAAATACTGAAGTCGATTTTCTACACACAAAAATTCTAGATAACACTAGATTTTTACGTTAGATGCATTTTTATTCCTTCGGCATCAACATAAAAATATCGAACTCTTCGATTTCCCATAGTCCTCCCTGTGGTGATTTTTGAGGGCAACAACCGAAACGCTTAGAGGCTCCCCTAAAGCAAGTCCGATTGAGCTGAAATTTTGCAACGGTCAGTTTTTGGGCCAACCTACAAAATGTATATGTATGATCGGATTCGATCATGAGTATTTTCCCACACATCCACTGCCAGCCCAATTCTTCCAAAATCAGTTTTTTAACAAAGCTACAAGAAATGCTGAGATTCGAGCCTGTTTTTAATAAAATGCTTCTTACTTGTTCTTATTTTTTATAAGATTAAGGAATTCGATAAAAAAAATCCAAACGTTTTATTTGAATTCTAAAATAAGAGTTTCTGAACTAAAATAAAATATTCTAAAAAAGGATAAATAAAAACTTTCATAAGAACCTATTAAGCTACAATTTCTTCTTTCTCAATAATCATTCCGAAACTTTATATTCTAATTTTGCCAGTTGATTCAGTCTTGATGCCAGTCTTTGCTTGTGAATAGGTTCAATAAAATTTGCAATTTAAAAAAAATTAAAGCCTGTTTGACTCCTGTTTCAAATTTATTGAAATTATTCAATTTATAAGCCGTTTTTAATTATTTTGTTCAAATCTAGTTGATACTTGTGATATTTCTATACATTTGACAACAAAAGTATTTAAAGTATGAACTCGTATGTTTTATCAGATTTTGTCTATTTTCTTAAGTTTTAGTAAAATTGCGTTGAAATTTTTTTCTTAAATTTATTTGTAATGAGTGAAAACATAAAAACATTTTTTGTTTGAAATTTTATGAAATAACCATCAAACCAACATACAAAACAAAAATTTATTTAAAATCCATTTGGTAATCCCCTTTCAACCAGAGATTTAGATTTTGGAGTTTCAGAGACACACTGCTTTAAAAAATATAATTTCACAACTTTTGAAAATCCAACAGGAAAAATTGTATCTATTTCTAAAATCACAAAAGTACATTTGGGTTTTTGATTTAAAAAAAAAAAGTTTTTAATCTATTTTACAACTTTGCTGAAGATGTTTTGACTTGTGTTATAAACAGTATGTAGATTTTAATGAATTAGGATTTCTTTAAACTTCCTTCAATTCTCTTGTATTTTACAAAATAAACAAAAAAAAACTTCTGTTAATTTCTCTTAGAATTTTAAATTACTCGCGGTTTTCAAGAAAGTTGGTTATTGATTTTAAACCTATGTATTCAAAATCATTTTATTACTCTAAAGTTTTTCAAAAAATGTGAACCATTTCCAAATGTTTTTTGTCTAGTTTCGAAAGCCAAAACTTCTACTTCTACTTCTCCTCCTTCTTCTTCTTCTCCGTCTTATTCTTCTTCTTCTTCTTCTCTTTCTTCTTCTTCTTCTTCTCCTTCTTCTCCTTCTCCACAGACAACATAACCAAAACATTTATATGTACATCCCAAGGAATATTAAAATAAGGTAGTGCCGAGAGCCATACTGGATTTTTTGTGACGTCACAAAAACGATTGTATCGCAAATTTATACGAGAATGGCAAATTTTTTAAAGAAAAACACGGTTTAGAACGTAAATGAATTCCGATTTCATTTTGATTCATTTGATCTGAAGTTTGTTCGTACTTTAAAGATTGCATTATTAATTTTTTTTTTTTTATTATTGAATGCAGTATCATCTTGAAGCAAAAACGTACAAAAATGAGAAAAACCAGCTTTATAAAGGTCTAGCTGGTAATTTTCAAGTGTTCAACTGATTGGCATGATTTTTATCCAACAGAAGATTGTGGTTACCTTAGTTTCTAATTACTTTTTATAATAAAGAGCTAAACAGAACTGACATTGTCATGGAATATTTTGATCTAATTCTAAAGGTTTTGCAAATTTGAGTTAGGAAAATCTACCATTTTCTAAAACTTTGATAGTCTAAAGCTTAGTTCTTTTAGAAATGGGACGGTTACGAATGCGTGTATCTCAACAACCATTCGTTTGATCTAAATGCGTTCTATGAAGGAAATGAAGGTAATCTTATGATGATTCATGAAATAAATTAAAAAAAAAATTTATCGTTCTTGGTAAGAAAAAATTCTACTTTATTCTTGGTACCTCCCATTGGCCGGCGCACACTTTTTCAGTCATCATGTTGAACAGTTTTTCAAACTTTTACTTTGTCTAATCTATATTTTAGGAGGCAACATCCTCTTCCTTCAATTTATGCTACTTTTCGGCCCAATACTTCTCTTTAGAAAGAAACTGAGAGTAATTTAGTGGATATAGCTGTTTCGAAATTAACAAAAATTGATTATTTTTGAGCCACTTAAAAGCATTTTTAGTGGAATGTCTGCTGGCAAAATCTGACAGTAACGAAGTAAAACCATCATGACATTGAACTTAAAGTATAATCGGTTAGTATAGATCGTAGGTTGCAAAGGATACATACACAATTACTCTTTTAAGGCTTTTTAAAACAGCAAAAACCAAAGTTTTCATTTTGAAAATTGTTGTTTCTTTTCCACAGGAGCATAATTTTGGCAAATCATTATATTTTATACAAAATAACCAGCAAATACACACTTTAACCCTCATCCGCATTAGAGTAACATTTTAATACTATTGCAAGTTTGAAAGCTTGTCACTTTTTTCAGAGCTTCAAAAAACAAAAATTTCTTCGGGTACCTTAATGAATTCAAAATCTCTTTAATATTGCTTATTTACTTTATTTATGGATGAACCCTGGAAGCCTGGACAAAAAAATCTCTTTTTCGACTTAGGGTGTCATTTTGACACTCCAAAAGTAAAATCTATTTAAGTCGTTTGAATTATTATGAATTTCATATAAAACTTATATCAACCATTCAGAACATTCTATATAGCTAGAGCTTCTAGTTTTCTCGTTATTCAGCATTAAAGAAAATAAAACCGAAAAAACATGCCTCAGAAAAACTGCTGTAGTTCATATATTACACGTCCAAAAATATATTTGCCTTATGCATATAAAAGCTGAAGTTAATGTCTACATCATGAAGCCAACAAGTTTTTTTTTTAATTTTTTTTTTTTCAATGAAATGGTCACAATAAGTTCAAAAAAGTGGTCTGAAAAACCTACTTTTCATTAGATTGCTAGTAAGAACTGTTTGAGCATATTTTTGTGAAATCTCACAGCGTGAATTGTTGCAAGGTTTTTAGTGATATAAGTTTTATTGTAATCGGTTAGATATAAAAAGAGTTATGACAATTTTAGCTTGGAGTGTCAAATTGACACTTCTAGTGCTGATTAGGGTAATGAAATCTAATGCGGATGAGGGTTAATATGCTAGGGACCAGGCCACGATCAGAAATGTTATAGGATTTAACCGTTGGAATTTGTCTGAAATCTGGTTTTTCGTAAGTTTTGTCGTCCATCAGAAATCACTTGTTTCATTTCAACCAATATAGGTTTTTATAAAAAAAATAATGCAATGTAAAAGTCAAACACTGTAAAAAGGTTTAATCTCACCAAAAATGTCTTCATCGAGAGGTTCCATTTTCTTCTGATTTGAATCCGGGCGTCTTTTTTTGCGTCTCTTCTCATATCTTTCCGGCACATCTACAGCGCATTTCACAATTAATTTCACCTTTACGGTTAGAATCGGCTCGATTCGATGTTCAATTAACCATTTTCATACTATTTTCTTACTTCTAGAAAAATAAATTCACGAAAAGAAAATTTTGACACCCTGGCAAAGTAACGCCTACTTGAACTCCTGCCCCATTTTCGAAAGGCAAACCTTGAATTTAAAAAAAAGGGCTGGCAGAAAATATTAATTTTGTACCAAACTAAGTCGAAGAAAGCTTTTTTTATTTTTTGCACCTCGGAAAATGTGAATCTTCTTGCCTCGTGCTATCTATAAATTGGCGTTCGGGTACAAATTCTTTTGAACGACAGTAATTACGATAAGCTGATATTGATTTCTGTTTATTTTTTAATAACAAAACTCTTTCTGTACATTTAATTTCGTAATGTTGATGGCACAAGGAAAAAAATGAAATTGTTCAGTTGTATCAAGGACTACTCGATTGTTACCCTTCCTTGGCATCTGTCAAAAATTTGACAAATGTTTTGGTAATATTGACTAGACGCAAGGAATATTTATATGAGGTAGTGCCGATAGCCATATTGGATTTTTTTTGTGACGTTACAAAAACGTTTGTATCAATAATTTATATGACAATCTTAGAAATTTCAAAGAAAAACACGTCCTAGAACGAAAATGAATTCCAATTTCATTTTGATTGTGTTGCAAAGCCTCTATCTCAAAATGTTATGAAGTTTTCTGGTGCTTTGGAAATTGCATATTTTCTTTTTTATTTATTCATAAACGTGCAAACATGAAGAAAAATTCACCTTTAAAAGGTATAGCTGGTTTTTATCGAATCATGATTGTCAAAGAAAGCTTTTTTTATTTTTTGCACCTCGGAAAATGTGAATCTTCTTGCCTCGTGCTATCTATAAATTGGCGTTCGGGTACAAATTCTTTTGAACGACAGTAATTACGATAAGCTGATATTGATTTCTGTTTATTTTTTAATAACAAAACTCTTTCTGTACATTTAATTTCGTAATGTTGATGGCACAAGGAAAAAAATGAAATTGTTCAGTTGTATCAAGGACTACTCGATTGTTACCCTTCCTTGGCATCTGTCAAAAATTTGACGAATGTTTTGGTAATATTGACTAGACGCAAGGAATATTTATATGAGGTAGTGCCGATAGCCATATTGGATTTTTTTTGTGACGTTACAAAAACGTTTGTATCAATAATTTATATGACAATCTTAGAAATTTCAAAGAAAAACACGTCCTAGAACGAAAATGAATTCCAATTTCATTTTGATTGTGTTGCAAAGCCTCTATCTCAAAATGTTATGAAGTTTTCTGGTGCTTTGGAAATTGCATATTTTCTTTTTTATTTATTCATAAACGTGCAAACATGAAGAAAAATTCACCTTTAAAAGGTATAGCTGGTTTTTATCGAATCATGATTGTCACGATTTTTATCCAACCGGTTTCTTATGTAGAACAATAAAAATCAATTAATGTTTGTTAACTCGGTTTACTAAAATGCCACTAAAAGATTGTAGTATTGTAGTGAAGAAAATCCACCATTTTTACGAACTTCGGTGGTCTATTTTATAGAAAAAAAATTTTAAATGCAGCTTTTTTCGTACCGATCTTGAAGAGTAGTGATTCTTCTAAAATAATATGTTTTCTAAATTAACAAAATTTCCAGCATATTCTTCGAATTACCAACGAAAAAGGCAAGTTTCCTATCAAATTAAAAGATTTTTCGTGATAGTGAAGTCACAGTCTGTACCAATAATAGAGCAGGGCTGCCTTGGCACTACCTTCTCTAAATATTCCTTGGATTAGAAGACTTTATATTGGCAGTCCGACAATTGTTTGAAAGTTTATAAAAACTATTTAGGCCGGAGAAATATCAAATTCTTTACAATCCCCCTCTCCTTTCGATGTTTCCGAAAATACTGGAAAGAGAAATAAATAAAGTTTTTTTAAAAAGTTTTAACAATTTTTCGAATATCAAACATTTGAAAGAGCGAAAGTCAAAAAGTAGAAGATTGAAATTGAACCACGAAAATTATTCAAAATCTCAACTTGATTTTTTTATTTTCTGCAATGTAGATTATATGAAAATTTAGAAATTTGATAAATTTTAAATATTTCATACTCGTTGAGTTTATGAGGCATTGGAAAATATTCTGACAACAACCGGATTGTCTGATTTCAAATTTCCAATCTAAAACTCATTCAACACTGGGAATAATTGTGAAAATAGTCAAGGCAAACAGAGAAGAAAACATTTTTTGAGCTGTAAAAAAAATCTATGAAAATTAGTATGTATTGCGAGAATTTGGATAAGAACAGGCAAATCGGATTTCTTCCTTTTCAGATTTGATAAGATATTTCAATATAAACTCCATTGGCTTGAAATTTTGTACATAAGTATGAATCATTCAACCTATCCCTAAGATCGAGGCCAGGAGACTACTGCCGAGCCCCTTGCTTAAGAATTCATCGATTGCAAATGTATGCAGAAACCTACGACTAGCCCGTTGTTCGATTTCAAGTTCTTTAAACAAATCCTACGGATGGCTCGAAACTATTCAGAATCTGATTTCGCCTACGATTTGTCTATGCTCTCCCATATAAGTAAGCAAGTAGGTACAGCTTCAACAGTGCAGATTCCCCGCTCATTTCAACCTTGAAAGTGTGAACCCAGATTCAGTTAATTGAGCTCACAAGTGAGTGAGTAGGTGAGCGGAGGCTTCTCATAATTCCAATCAATAGAATACCTCTACCATTATTGGATATTAGAAGCAGCAGCAGCTGATGACATGCTGAAGGACTTCAGACTTCAAGAAGGAAGGTATTTGCTGATTCGACCGAGATGAAGACAGATTCGCCACTTGAATGTTCCGCTTCTATTTATTTTACATCTTAGGGCAACTCACCTTCCGTGAGGTTTTTATTCATCCGGTTGTTGTTAGTGGGATCGATACCCACATAAAATATTATTGGTGGCACCTTTAGAACAAAATGGAGAAAAAATAACACACTCAAGTCAACAGTCTGGCGTTTGACTGCATTGTTATAGTTCAAGGTTCCCCCTTCGTTCCTTCAAAACACTCACGAGGGACACGGAAAAAAAACTCGGCCGGATTCCAGACAAGTTATCCCCTAATAAACAAAAAGAAAAACGAGTTGAGGGAGTGGATGTCCAGCTCCCAATGGCGTAGACCAATGGCGACCGGTTGAAAGTTAAAGGGCTAGTCAAGTTTATAACTAGTACGGTTGCTACTGTTTAAGGTCTTGAATTAGTAACCCCAGTTGAGGCCCAGGAATTTGTGCCGTTGCGAAAGTAGTCTTGCTACACATATTAGAAGTGTTCCACGTACGTTAGTTAGAACACTAACGAAACACGTCGATCCGGCTGGATTAATTCTTAGTAACTGAAACAATTTTTTTCCTCTTCAATTCTCAACATGGCGAAAGGGTTTGGCTCGCTGTTGGAATGCAGTTCGTTCCTATTTTTTGCTCTTATTTAAGCCGCTTGGCGCTGTTAGGACTTAGCAAGCAGTTGAGCTTGGCTGCTTGCGAAGTGAACTGTTCTGTTGAAAGTACCTTACTAGGTACTCTTGTGGGTTTCTCACTTTGCCATGCGTTGAAGTCTTTCTGAAACTAGCAATAGGGGGCATGGATAATTTGAATGTAATTTCAATGATACAACAAAGCATTCAGTTTTTTTTTCGCTCCGACTTGTGGGTTCTTTTTGCATAAACATAAACGGAGGAAATGTTTGCGTTTTGAAAGAAATGTCCGGAAAATTTGTTGATAAAAACTGGCCTAGAATTTCACCGGTTTATCGGTGAAGTTTCATAGAAAGTATTTATTGCGTTATGCCACATCCTATCTATCAGAAGCCTTGGCTCAGTTGAAACAATCAATCTTACAGACTTTCGAATTGATGGATATGAGTCCAAAACTAGGCTTACTTGAGAAAAAAATACTGATCCATCACAAGGCCGTGCGAACGGGTAGTGGTTTTAAGGGTTGAATATTGAAACAGCCGAACGTCAAGAAGCATTCAATAAGTAGAATATATAAGAATAAATAATGAATTTATGAAATTATTTCAACAGAATTTAGCTTAGCTTAGCTTAGCTTGATTGACTACTCACATCCACCTTAAGTCATTGAAACCGAAATGCCGTTAAAAATTCGGAATTATACTTTTAAAATGATATAAAGTTCTTGCTTTCCATAGTTCATTCCATCATAATAGTACTAAAGCAAGCTGGTGTGGCTCAGTTAAATGAATTCTACATCACCAATGGTTGCTACTCCGGGATTGACCGAGGCCATCAATTTTGCCCAGAGGTCAAAAGAATGGTGTCTGGGATTGACAACACATTCACAATGAACAAAACTGATGCTCTCTCTTTATACATCAATAACGGCGCCGGCCACGTCCTAGTAGTCAATAGATAGAGAGGAAAATAAGAGAAAGGGATGATAGAATGTAAAATTATGCTTTAGGACCGAGGTCACCTCTGCATCCTAGCAAAAAAAAATTGTAGGGATGGGGGAAAAGGGATATGATCAGGAGACACCTTTGACAAGTGTATTGATCTTAGTAAACCTATTCTCCGGTGCTTTCATTGTTTCTAACAAAATGTTTTTTAACTCTACACAACAAAACAAAAAATCAAGAGACATGTACATCAGTTAACGGAAAAATCATAAAACTTATTGTGAATAACATATACTGGCCCCTCTCTATAAAAACAGTGTAGATATAATAAAAATAAAAATTATTAAATTTAAAGTTTTTCTTCGGCTGATATTTGTAAGCTATAATAAACCTAACCTTTTTCTATGAGACCGTCTTTCGATATCAACAAACTCAACAAGATATTTTCAAAAAGTTGCAATTGATGTATAGTTAACTAAAATGTAAATTCTTTAACTCCTGTTTCTTTTTTGCATTTTCATTATATTTAAAAATTTGCAAATAGATCCTTTTGAAAGAGTTCAATAGTAATTAATAGGAATTAAGCCATATCTTGAAAATCTGATAGTATAGAGGATTGCAATCAGATCCAGATTCTGTAATCAACCGGAAAGTTACGTCCGGATCTGGTTTAACCGTTTTACGGACAGTATAAATCAGTACAATTATATCCGATATTGCACCAGCGATAAAAAAGGAACGGACTCACCACTTTCACAAATAACATTTCAGTTTCCCAAGGCAAGATTTCTCAATTATCCCTGCACTAGCTGCTCTCAGGACTCGCCGGGAAAAAGATGGCCATCTTTTCTTGATTTCATTTCTTGTGGTCTGCTTTTGGGGCCCAGTTTTGTAGTAATTTTCGTTAAAAAATTATATTTTTGAAAAGCGAAATTTTCCAGCAGTTAATAACACTTCTGTCACCTCCAAGCACAGCCTACCAAGTCTGAAATTATTTCAACAGAATTACCAGTTAGAGTATAACTGGATCCGGTCTAAGCTCCCAAAAACTTTCGTTCACTAAGAGCAAGTTCACTGGTGTTGGGAAAAAGTGGTAGAAATTTTGACGTTTTGAAAATTTAACCATGCAAAAATGTTTTCAAGATCTTGGGGCGTTGTATTTTTTTACAACTCAACATATTGCTATTTTTGCATCACAGCATGCGAAAATACAACACGTGTTGTAAAAAAAACTAGAAGTCCACAGATCTTGAAAATGTTTTTGCATGGGAAGATTTTCAAAATGTGCCGTATGTGTCAAAATTTCTACCACTTTTTCCCAACACCAGTGAACTTGCTCTAAGCGTGTCCGATTCAAATGCGTCCGATGAACGAGTGAGTGCTGTATTTAGAACAGGTTTTTATTAATAAATGTAACCAACACAGTTTAGAATTTGAAGCCCACCATTAAAACTTAAAAGTTCATTCATTGAATACTTACCAATTATGCATGCCTACAAATTGGTAGCCATGAGACTGGTATTTGAAACTAACGATAAACAACAGAATAAGTCAAATAACTACTAGGTATTTTAAAAAATTCTTCAATAAACAAAATTTAACATCAATTTAATTTTGTATTTCTTGTTCTTCTAAGCGCTCAATCCCATATTCAAAAGGGTTTTGATAGAATACACAAGGCCACAAAATTCACATTTTCCTGGAAGCGAAGAGCTCGAGAGCTAATTTTCATTTAATTGGGTGAATCCAAAAATGCTATTAGTATTTATTTCTGTCAGCTTTTTGTTTTTTTTTTTTAAACTTTAAAAATATTTTAAAATCATTTGAGAAAATTTTAAACTTTTTGACAAATTTTTTTAGAACATAACAAACAATTTTGAAACAAACGTTTTCATTTAACTCTTGGATCAAAATCAAAATCCAAATCAAAATCCAAATTTCTCGAAAACGCGTGGATATTTTTGAGTGATGTATTCACAAAAAATATACAAGAGATCAAAAGAAATGAGCCCATGGTATTTTTATCACTATATTTTAATGTATATAAGAGAAACCAAGTATGCGGAAAAATGGCAAAAATCAAAAAAAAATTTTTTGGAAAAAGTAGTTTTTGAAAAATTGCTATTTTTGTTAAGATTTGCCAATTCTAACATTTTTTTTTAATTTCAAACAACAACAAACACCTTCCAGCACCCAATTAATAAGGTTTTGAAGAAATTTGCAAAATCGAATTGAAAGGAGCTTAGAATTCCAAAAATTATATTTCATCTTTGATGGGCCATAGCTTTTATAATACTCAAAATAACGACTTCAAACCTGTTTAGTTTTGTTATTCGAATTAAAATGTAATTATTTCACTGAATCAATAACTGCAATTCTCGTTTGAAGTCATGAATTAAAGGGTTAATTATCAACTTTTCCGAACACCACAAGTTATTCTGACTTCAGCGAAAAAAGTTAGAGAAGTTTTATATTTGTTTTCATTTCCCCATTCTGTTATAAATGTGAATTTTATCGAATTTTAAAAGAAATTCCAATCAAAATTGAGCTTTCCATATTTTAGGACGCCAAAATAAAACCATTTTGCAAGTTTCAGCAAATATATTTAATGAAATAAAACCCTTTTTAAACTTTATTCAATTATTTATCTTTTTTTTTTTAAAGCTGTAGAACCAGTTTTTTTTTAAATTTATGTAGATTTGTTAGTTCATCAGTTATTCATGATTGATTTCACTCAACACTGATTAATTTTAAAACTAATGAATTCTATAACACCAAAACTGCAATAGACAAAATCTGTGTAAAGTTTCGAGTTCAGGACGCCAAAATCTGCCAAATTTATAAAGGCATTTTAGTGCTGATTCCTTGAGTTTTCCACTGATTCCACTGTTTCGAAAAAAATGCTTTTAAAGTTTGTCAGCTCCATACGCTCCCACCAAAAATTTTATGTTGATTTCTTTATTTCTCAAAAACCAAATATCCTTCAGTTAACGTTGTACAAAATGTAGGTTTAAAAACGTACTTTATCGCCCAGCTGATAACTCCATTTGTTTACATTTGGCGCTTTCGCCCTATTCAAAATTCACTATCGAAATTTTTAAATTGGTAAGAAGTTTTGATGGAAAAATTTTTCGTCTTAACCCTTCGTTTCATAAAGTAACAAATTTGCAACAATTAATTAAAGCTGTTGTAAATTATGCAGAAATTCAAATAGTCAACTTTTTTCTTCATGGCAATCATATTTCTAACTTCAAGATACCATTCAATTAAAAAAATGGACTTTCCGAGTATATATGTACAAACTAGACCAACTTCAATCTGAAAAATATGAAATGTTAAAAAAGGCTTATTTTTCAGAATTTTGACCTAGTCCAATTCGCACCGAGGAAAAAAAATTTGACTGGAAAAAATATTTTCGCATTTTTAGTAATGCAATTAACACAATTGAGTACAATTTGAGGATTTTTTTCAATTTTTGTCTGATATAATGGCCTTTTATTAATTGTTGCAAATTTGCAACATCATGCAACGGTAGCACCTTTAGTTACGTATATGGGCTACAAAGTGTGTTTTCGAAAGTTTCATCGTTCAAACGGTATATGTATTTGTTTCCCGATGAAAGTATTATTAATTTAATGTTATATAATCATGTTATCGACACATTTTTAAAAATAATGCAGATGCATTAGCCTCTAACTGAACAAAATGGCTACCAACTGTAGAAATATGGAAAAAACAGTAAAAATCCTTTTGACTAGAGCATCAACCATTCGTATCATAAAGTAAAAAAAAAATGGCAATAATTACGAAACCTCGTTAGAAATCCTGCATAAAAGTTGAAAAATTTTATTTCCAAAGGATCACATATGTATGTATGTTGTATGTTGGTTATCCACCATGGGTGCACGGATTCACCGCAGTTTCTGCCTTAGTATGTTTTCAAATGTATTCTCAGATTATTAAGTTCGATAATATATTTCCAAAGGGTCACATTTAGTACAAATTTGTCCCCCTTATTCTGCGCCGCGCGTGAGGTGACGATAGTCGAATTACTCTAGTCACCCGATTCCAGTAGTCGCTTTAAGTGAGAAACGTCTTTAAGAATGAACTTTTTGAGTTCTTATCCTAATCTAGAAGTCAGCTGGGCATGAACCTCTGTCACATCGGCTTCGGGAATAAGGTGATAAGACTCACGTGACTCCGACTCGACTCGACTATCGTCACCTCACGCGCGGCGCAGAATAAGGGGGTGTGACTTTTGAGTAGTTCTAGTATTTGTAGTAATAGTTTGAATCTTTAATTTTTCAAATACAACAAGCGCTGTGTATCTATGATTTTAAATATTATATTGTGATCCCCGTGAAAGATTTGTGGGTTCTAAATAAATATTTTCACATTTTTAGTAAATTAATTATTAACATACTTTTTTTCCATTCTAGTACATTGAATTTTTAAAAGCAAATGAATTACATGTTCTCAATATTATACAATGTAGTACCCTAGTTTGTAACATGAGTTCCATAATATGCTTCAATTACTTTTCATCATTTAAACAGTATTTACGTTTTCAGAACCAATGTGATAAGGAAACGGTGCATGACGGTGAAATAGCAGTTTCATTTTAGTCCTACTTATAATTCCGTTAACTCTTCTGAATGTGTACCATCGGAAAATCGTTTTCGATATTGAACCCTAAACGTTCCCCTTCCCTCTTCCAAATTAGAATCAAACCTAACAGTTGGGTCACCGCAACTATTACGGCTCCTTCCTCTACTAACATGGATTAAATATTGATCCACTCGGCAAAATGAAACTTATAAGTGAAACGCCTTAATAAATAAACCTATGATTAAAAAAAATCAACAACAGTTATATGAGTGCATTTTGAAGGTATTTTATCCATCGATTTTCTTTATAAAGGAATATTGAAAATATTTTTTTTTGTTTTTTTATTATTGGTGTTTCAATAAACAATGCAAATTATTTCTTCAACAATTTGTATTCTTTGATTTTGAAGTTACTTGGTTCTTTGCAAATAAGTATACCATATACAACAATCACTTTTCCTGTTATAATGGTTTTATAATTTGTTGTTGTCAGCCGAGAATGAACTTTTTTTTTAGATTGTTGTGTATTGCGCTTAAGAACCATGAACACGAAGATCATAAAATCACATAAAATCTTTCACAAAAAATTAAGTTACTGAAAATGAACTGGAGATTTATTGATCTAATTAATCTCAATAATGCATGTAAGCACATACTTAGGTAGGAACTGCGGTGAATCCGTGCACCCATGGTGGATAACCAGCATACATAGGTTCTACCCCCATCTAAATGGTGTCCAGACACTAGGTTTACGAAGTTTTTTAGGTAAAACTATGGTTAGTGCAAGATAAACTAAGAGTAAACATTTATATCTAGCTGTCTTGTGTGAGGAACAAAAAGGTATAACCATTTCATGTTGTTGCAAATTTGCAACAATTAATATTTTGGCTAAATACTCAAAATGTGTGAAAATTATATTTTTTCATTATTTTTCCCTTCATGTACTCGTCATTGCGCACTATGGAGAATTTTTTCAAGAAAAAATAAAAAATCATGAAATGAAGGGTTAATAATTTATCATTCTGACATTCATATTTTTCTTTTTTTTTGGAATTTCAAGTAAATTAACCGAATTGTATAGCACAATTTTTTATGAAATTTCAAACAAATTGTCCGCATATCTTGGTCAAACAGTAGTAACTTTTAGAAATCTTTTATGAAAAAGTTTTTCTATGTCATTTCAGTCTGATTTTTGAAAACTTCTTTAAATATAAATAAGAAAAACACTGTTTCTACTTTTTGTTCTTGTCCCAATATTTCAATTGACAGAAAAAAAAATATTCAATTCTTGAAATTTTTAATCTATATGATATGGAATAAAAAGCCAATTTTTTTCAATTGTCATTAAATTTTTGTCATTTTGGTCACTTTTATCATTTTTGTCATTTTTGTCATTTTTGTCATTTTTGTCATTTTTGTCATTTTTGTCATTTTTGTCATTTTTGTCATTTTTGTCATTTTTGTCATTTTTGTCATTTTTGTCATTTTTGTCATTTTTGTCATTTTTGTCATTTTTGTCATTTTTGTCATTTTAGTGATTTTTGTCATTTTTGTCATTTTTGTCATTTTTGTCATTTTTGTCATTTTTGTCATTTTTGTCATTTTTGTCATTTTTGTCATTTTTGTCATTTTTGTCATTTTTGTCATTTTTATCATTTTTGTCATTTTTGTCATTTTTGTCATATAAGCACAAAGTTTTTTCACATAAGCTCATTGAGTTTTTTGAAAATTGCAATAAAGAAGCCGAAAAAATGGATGTTCTGACAACTATGGATTACCTGACTGAACGGATCTTATCAAGTGTTGTCATTTGAATCAGTTTTTTAATAAAATAAGATAGTGAAAAACGACTTTTGAAATGACAAAGGTGATAACCAATAAAAATGAATATTTATTACACTTCTGAATGTACCATTTGCGGTTAGTTGTCTTCCATTCCAAGATGCGCCTCATAGTGCACCACGGACAAACTCAACATCACAACACATTTATTTGAATAATTTAAGGGAAGCTGTCCGTCCAGTTTTCATTCAACAGCCGTTAGTTAGCTGGCAGAAGAGGCGGGGTCGAACTTCGGTCAAACTTGTGAATGTCAACCAGCGAGATTTCGTCAAGGTGAAAGCTCCATCTTCTTCATGTTCCAGCTCCAGCTGTGTTGTAATGTCCCCTTCTTTGGGACAACCATGCAGCTTCCGTGATCTGTCCACGAGTCAGCAGCCCAAAACCTGTTTTTTCATCGATTTTCGTTTAAAGAGAAATTCAGATTTCGTATTTGCTCAAACAAAATAATATGTATCGAGGAAGGAATCAATGATGACGGGCAGCAGCAAAATGGTCAGTCGCTGTCATGCATGATGGCAGAAAATGTGGGGATTTTTTTTTCTTCTAGTGTTCCGATTCAGAGATCTTGTTTTGCAAGGTGGAATTTCAAGCTTGGAGTTGATATTTTTGTTTCCTTGCGTGTACGTTGAGGCGAGTTGACCGAATTTGGGGAAGGGGAGTTTTATTTTTGGCGCTGTTTTGATAGAGCAGCTCATACTGCTGCTGCTCAAATGATTTTCCCTTTCAATTGGCTGACATTGATTTATGGTTTGGTTTCTGGTTTTAAACTATGATACATATGTACATATATACGACTACATGTTCCTGGATACCGATTCAATAGAACTGATTTTTCAGTAGAAAAATAAGCTTGACTGATTCTGTTTCAATTTTTTTTCTTTTTGAGTTAGTGAGCAGCTTTAATTTGATGCTCTTGAACTAGTCTAGGAAAAACAACTGGGTCCATATTTTTAATTCTGACTAAGGCTCCTACATAGAGCTGTGAAACAAATTTTTGTTTAGTCACTATTTTAAAAACTCAATTTATGTTATCTCAAACTTAAAATTATCATCAGGGTCATTCAAACCTTCAACAATTTTTTTTATATCTTTTTGGCTGACATACATTTTGGGTTTACAAATATGAAAAGGTAAATAAACTTTTTAAAACTAACAAATAAAAGTTAGGAAACTAGGCGAAATCTCTTGCAAAACTTGTTGAAAAGTTCAATTATGACATCTAAGCTAAATGAACATCCATTCAGCGCGTTCACCGAACCAATCCTAATTGCATAATTGATTGACAACACGTTGTGACAATCACTCAACATAATTTATCACTGAATGGGCATAATCAAGTGCTGCCTACCTTCGCAGCACACGGGCACACTTTTATGTATTTAGCTGAACCCATAGAGGGCCATTTTCAAGTGCATGAAACGGTTCAGAAGCCAGTTGCGATCTTCGATGAGAGATATTTATCGACTCAACATTCAACCAAGAGAGGCTACTTCTGCAGTTTCAGCATCATTCTTCAATCGATCCATCTATCGATCAGCACAGTCAGCTGGTGGATGCGAAATTACCTCTTCAAAAATCACCTCAGTCTCTGGTGTCTGGTGTGTGTCACACATATTTTTGCCTCTTCCTCGACCTACATTACAGCTTGCTAATATAATAATTGCCACCGGCTGCTGCTGCTGCTGTTTTAACTTGCAGGTTGGACCGGTTCTTCTCCAGTTCTACCTGTTCGTTCAACATCCCAAGCCAAGTGACTGATCATCATCAGGTGGCGCTTTTAAAGTTGATTGGCAACCCTATTACTGGATCTCTGGTGCTATCATAGCTCATAACAGCATGGCCGATACTAGTTGATGGCTTTTGCCCGGGGCAAAACAAGCCGTATCGAATCAGTACAGTAACCCAGTGAAAACAGCTTTTTTTTAATTAACCGATGGTCAAACTACATAGAAATAAGATCCCCTTCTACCTTTCGAAAAAAAATAAAATAAAATAATTTTTGAATCATCTTAGTTTTTGATATCTTACCAGTTATTCCTTTTTTTCCAACACAGAACAATAAATTGGTAGACTGAACTATAACTGTCAGATTGATTTTAGGTTTTCAACTCTAAATACAAAAAACTCAATTACACATGTCTGAAAATGACAAAAATGACAAAAATGACAAAAATGACAAAAATGACAAAAATGACAAAAATGACAAAAATGACAAAAATGACAAAAATGACAAAAATGACAAAAATGACAAAAATGACAAAAATGACAAAAATGACAAAAATGACAAAAATGACAAAAATGACAAAAATGACAAAAATGACAAAAATGACAAAAGTGACAAAAATGACAAAAATGACAAAAATGACAAAAATGACAAAAATGACAAAAATGACAAAAATGACAAAAATGACAAAAATGACAAAAATGACAAAAATGACAAAAATGACAAAAATGACAAAAATGACAAAAATGACAAAAATGACAAAAATGACAAAAATGACAAAAATGACAAAAATGACAAAAATAACAAAAATGACAAAAATGACAAAAATGACAAAAATGACAAAAATGACAAAAATGACAAAAATGACAAAAATGACAAAAATGACAAAAATGACAAAAATGACAAAAATGACAAAAATGACAAAAATGACAAAAATGACAAAAATGACAAAAATGACAAAAATGACAAAAATGACAAAAATGACAAAAATGACAAAAATGACAAAAATGACAAAAATGACAAAAATGACAAAAATGACAAAAATGACAAAAATGACAAAAATGACAAAAATGACAAAAATGACAAAAATGACAAAAATGACAAAAATGACAAAAATGACAAAAATGACAAAAATGACAAAAATGACAAAAATGACAAAAATGACAAAAATGACAAAAATGACAAAAATGACAAAAATGACAAAAATGACAAAAATGACAAAAATGACAAAAATGACAAAAATGACAAAAATGACAAAAATGACAAAAATGACAAAAATGACAAAAATGACAAAAATGACAAAAATGACAAAAATGACAAAAATGACAAAAATGACAAAAATGACAAAAATGACAAAAATGACAAAAATGACAAAAATGACAAAAATGACAAAAATGACAAAAATGACAAAAATGACAAAAATGACAAAAATGACAAAAATGACAAAAATGACAAAAATGACAAAAATGACAAAAATGACAAAAATGACAAAAATGACAAAAATGACAAAAATGACAAAAATGACAAAAATGACAAAAATGACAAAAATGACAAAAATGACAAAAATGACAAAAATGACAAAAATGACAAAAATGACAAAAATGACAAAAATGACAAAAATGACAAAAATGACAAAAATGACAAAAATGACAAAATGACAAAAATGACAAAAATGACAAAAATGACAAAAATGACAAAAATGACAAAAATGACAAAAATGACAAAAATGACAAAAATGACAAAAATGACAAAAATGACAAAAATGACAAAAATGACAAAAATGACAAAAATGACAAAAATGACAAAAATTACAAAATTGTCAAAATTGTCAAAATTGTCAAAATTGTCAAAATTGTCAACATTGTCAAAATTGTCAAAATTGTCAAAATTGTCAAAATTGTCAAAATTGTCAAAATTGTCAAAATTGTCAAAATTGTCAAAATTGTCAAAATTGTCAAAATTGTCAAAATTGTCAAAATTGTCGAAATTCTCAAAATTGTCAAATTGTCAAAATTGTCAAAATTGTCAAAATTGTCAAAATTGTCAAAATTGTCAAAATTGTCAAAATTGTCAAAATTGTCAAAATTGTCAAAATTGTCAAAATTGTCAAAATTGTCAAAATTGTCAAAATTGTCAAAATTGTCAAAATTGTCAAAATTGTCAAAATTGTCAAAATTGTCAAAATTGTCAAAATTGTCAAAATTGTCAAAATTGTCAAAATTGTCAAAATTGTCAAAATTGTCAAAATTGTCAAAATTGTCAAAATTGTCAAAATTGTCAAAATTGTCAAAATTGTCAAAATTGTCAAAATTGTCAAAATTGTCAAAATTGTCAAAATTGTCAAAATTGTCAAAATTGTCAAAATTGTCAAAATTGTCAAAATTGTCAAAATTGTCAAAATTGTCAAAATTGTCAAAATTGTCAAAATTGTCAAAATTGTCAAAATTGTCAAAATTGTCAAAATTGTCAAAATTGTCAAAATTGTCAAAATTGTCAAAATTGTCAAAATTGTCAAAATTGTCAAAATTGTCAAAATTGTCAAAATTGTCAAAATTGTCAAAATTGTCAAAATTGTCAAAATTGTCAAAATTGTCAAAATTGTCAAAATTGTCAAAATTGTCAAAATTGTCAAAATTGTCAAAATTGTCAAAATTGTCAAAATTGATAAAATTGACAAAATTGACAAAATTGACAAAATTGACAAAATTGACAAAATTGACAAAATTGACAAAATTGACAAAATTGACAAAATTGACAAAATTGACAAAATTGACAAAATTGACAAAATTGACAAAATTGACAAAATTGACAAAATTGACAAAATTGACAAAATTGACAAAATTGACAAAATTGACAAAATTGACAAAATTGACAAAATTGACAAAATTGACAAAATTGACAAAATTGACAAAATTGACAAAATTGACAAAATTGACAAAATTGACAAAATTGACAAAATTGACCAAATTGACAAAATTGACAAAATTGACAAAATTGACAAAATTGACAAAATTGACAAAATTGACAAAATTGACAAAATTGACAAAATTGACAAAATTGACAAAATTGACAAAATTGACAAAATTGATAAAATTGACAAAATTGACAAAATTGACAAAATTGACAAAATTGACAAAATTGACAAAATTGACAAAATTGACAAAATTGACAAAATTGACAAAATTGACAAAATTGACAAAATTGACAAAATTGACAAAATTGACAAAATTGACAAAATTGACAAAATTGACAAAATTGACAAAATTGACAAAATTGACAAAATTGACAAAATTGACAAAATTGACAAAATTGACAAAATTGACAAAATTGACAAAATTGACAAAATTGACAAAATTGACAAAATTGACAAAATTGACAAAATTGACAAAATTGACAAAATTGACAAAATTGACAAAATTGACAAAATTGACAAAATTGACAAAATTGACAAAATTGACAAAATTGACAAAATTGTCAAAAAGGAAGGAAGGGTTCTATTTTAGCCAATATCTTCCAATTATTGAATGTTGAATTTTGAATAAAGTTTTCTGGAAACATTGTCAAAATTTGAAAATTCAAACTGTAACTGAAAAAGGGAAACAAAATCAAGAATTTCAAATCGATAAGAATAATATAAATCTAAATTTCAAGCAAAATTAAAAATATCACATTTAGAAGAAATTCTCGAGCGAAAAATTTTCTTCCCTAAAATTTTGGAACAGCTTGTTGACCTGATCACCAACAAATTATGACCTGGAGTACTCATTTATATCTACCGATGATCTTGAAGGTTTGCGAGGCAAGGCAGTCATATCACAAGTCTTAAAACAACATGCGTTCGATTTAATTTTATTTTCAATACACCTTGATACTGCTAAAAAACGTCAGTTGATCGAGACTCTCAAGCAGTCAGTGAGTTTGTATCGAATACAAATCGATAAGTGGGTTCGTCACTTGTTTATAACGCCGCTCGAGGAAGTCACCCCGAGAGAAAAAAATTTGCCTTGCAATTTCTTCAGAATAACTTTCTAGATTGCACCACTGTAGTCAGTGGGAATTATAATTTTTAAATTTATTTATTAGTAATACTTTTAGAAAATTATATTAATCTCAATTTAGTTTTGTCGGGATTGAAAATCCTCTACGCCTTCATTCAAGATAACACTTTAGTCTCATCCAATTGAAATCACCTGAACGTTTGTCCGTGTCGTTTCGAAAGTCGTTCGGTTATTTTATTTACTGAAATCACTCGTTTGACGACCTCTGGTTTCAACCGCCCTCAGCCAGTTGCATGCCGCCGCCGAATTGCCTAAGTGTGAAATCCATCAAACATTACATCATCGATATATTTGCCTTCGAAGTCATCCCCTTTTCATCTTGCCTTTTGTTGGTATCTGAACAGGTATTTGCGTTTAACTTCCTTTGCGCGCGGAGATGATCAATGGATCTTAATTTCGTATTGTTCGAAAGTGTTTTCCTTGTAGTTTTGCTAAGCAAAGCTTAGCTTGAGTAACCATTCCATTCGATCATAAATCATCGATTCTGAAATGTCTTTACTGAAAGCTATTTTTCTGATCAGATTTTTTAAAATCTCCTGTTTCAAATATCAGGAAAAATTGAAGCTTAACCGAAAATTGATCAAATTTGCTATACTTTCTCGCCAATTTATGACAATTTGATGCTGCGACCTTCAACTATTTCACAGACCCAAGCAATTTAATCAGCGCTCGCTAATTGTAGGTACTCATCTGCATCGATCCATTAATCGAGGTCGTGGCATGTCAGGTGAAAGTATGCTCTCGGAAAAGGGTGCGAGAGGTTGCATTTTAGACAGCCGTTAGGCCCTGAGGCGACTGGTTAAAGGGCACACATTCCAAGAGACCCCACACACAGGGGGCATCAAACGGCACTCAAGCAAGTGCCCCCCTCCAAGATTTGCGGGGGAAGACAAGAGCAAAAAAGCACACTAGCACCCCCAACTATGCGGCAATTAAAACGGCAGCCCACACAGTTTAATTGCAACATTTGCAGTATAATTTAATTGACTGCTCAAGACCTTCCCCGGTTCCACTTTAAGCGACCGGAAAGGGCTTTAGGAATCAGATTCATTCAAAGGTCCCTCGATCGACAATAGCGACAGATTCACCATTATGAAGGCTTTCCAGCGATCAAAACCTCTGTTTTGCTGTCGTTTCGCGTGAATGTGAATTTTTACGTAACTGACTGACTGAGAAAACTTCGAAGCTTGAAATCAAAGACTGCATCTCATTCGAAAACTCGTTAATGACGACAACGACGACGCTGAGCTGAGGGAGCTTTGACAAAAATCTTGAGCCAAACGCCCGTTTTGTTTTTGCAAATTTAATTAGCGATGATTGCATCGGCGCAAGAAGAACTTCTCCCGAGCTGAAGGTGCAAACCTCAAATTCCTCACAAAGTGATGCGATTGTTGATTGGAGGGACGGTTGGAAATAAATTAAGAAAAAAATTACTCACACTTTGCGCTTTGTGGGACCCCTCGAAGACATCATCAAATGGATTCGTCTTTTCGGTGCCCCATCATCCAATCCAGCAACAGCGACCAACAGTGAGGAGGTTATAAAAATTCTTCACCTTTTGCCATTAAGTATCTGTGTAGGTCTCTCGGGGTGACTTCCTCGAGCGGCGTTGTAAGCAAATGACGAACCCACTTTTCGATTTGTATTCGATACAGACTCACTGACTGCTTGAGAGTCTCAATCGACAGACGTTTTTCAGCAGTATCAGAGTGTATTAAAAATAAAATCAAATCGAACGAATGTTGTTTTAAGACTTGTGATTTGACTGCCTTGCTCGCAAACCTTCAAGATCATCGATCGATGTCAATGACTATTCTGGGTCATAAGTTTTGACAATTTTGACAATTTTGACAATTTTGACAATTTTGACAATTTTGACAATTTTGACAATTTTGACAATTTTGACAATTTTGACAATTTTGACAATTTTGACAATTTTGACAATTTTGACAATTTTGACAATTTTGACAATTTGGACAATTTTGACAATTTTGACAATTTTGACAATTTTGACAATTTTGACAATTTTGACAATTTTGACAATTTTGACAATTTTGACAATTTTGACAATTTTGACAATTTTGACAATTTTGACAATTTTGACAATTTTGACAATTTTGACAATTTTGACAATTTTGACAATTTTGACAATTTTGACAATTTTGACAATTTTGACAATTTTGACAATTTTGACAATTTTGACAATTTTGACAATTTTGACAATTTTGACAATTTTGACAATTTTGACAATTTTGACAATTTTGACAATTTTGACAATTTTGACAATTTTGACAATTTTGACAATTTTGACAATTTTGACAATTTTGACAATTTTGACAATTTTGACAATTTTGACAATTTTGACAATTTTGACAATTTTGACAATTTTGACAATTTTGACAATTTTGACAATTTTGACAATTTTGACAATTTTGACAATTTTGACAATTTTGACAATTTTGACAATTTTGACAATTTTGACAATTTTGACAATTTTGACAATTTTGACAATTTTGATAATTATGACAATTTTGACAATTTTGACAATTTTGACAATTTTGACAATTTTGACAATTTTGACAATTTTGACAATTTTGACAATTTTGACAATTTTGACAATTTTGACAATTTTGACAATCTTGACAATTTTGACAATTTTGACAATTTTGACAATTTTGACAATTTTGACAATTTTGACAATTTTGACAATTTTGACAATTTTGACAATTTTGACAATTTTGACAATTTTGACAATTTTGACAATTTTGACAATTTTGACAATTTTGACAATTTTGACAATTTTGACAATTTTGACAATTTTGACAATTTTGACAATTTTGACAATTTTGACAATTTTGACAATTTTGACAATTTTGACAATTTTGACAATTTTGACAATTTTGACAATTTTGACAATTTTGACAATTTTGACAATTTTGACAATTTTGACAATTTTGACAATTTTGACAATTTTGACAATTTTGACAATTTTGACAATTTTGACAATTTTGACAATTTTGACAATTTTGACAATTTTGACAATTTTGACAATTTTGACAATTTTGACAATTTTGACAATTTTGACAATTTTGACAATTTTGACAATTTTGACAATTTTGACAATTTTGACAATTTTGACAATTTTGACAATTTTGACAATTTTGACAATTTTGACAATTTTGACAATTTTGACAATTTTGACAATTTTGACAATTTTGACAATTTTGACAATTTTGACAATTTTGACAATTTTGACAATTTTGACAATTTTGACAATTTTGACAATTTTGACAATTTTGACAATTTTGACAATTTTGACAATTTTGACAATTTTGACAATTTTGTCAATTTTGACAATTTTGACAATTTTGACAATTTTGACAATTTTGACAATTTTGACAATTTTGACAATTTTGACAATTTTGACAATTTTGACAATTTTGACAATTTTGACAATTTTGACAATTTTGACAATTTTGACAATTTTGACAATTTTGACAATTTTGACAATTTTGACAATTTTGACAATTTTGACAATTTTGACAATTTTGACAATTTTGACAATTTTGACAATTTTGACAATTTTGACAATTTTGACAATTTTGACAATTTTGACAATTTTGACAATTTTGACAATTTTGACAATTTTGACAATTTTGACAATTTTGACAATTTTGACAATTTTGACAATTTTGACAATTTTGACAATTTTGACAATTTTGACAATTTTGACAATTTTGACAATTTTGACAATTTTGACAATTTTGACAATTTTGACAATTTTGACAATTTTGACAATTTTGACAATTTTGACAATTTTGACAATTTTGACAATTTTGACAATTTTGACAATTTTGACAATTTTGACAATTTTGACAATTTTGACAATTTTGACAATTTTGACAATTTTGACAATTTTGACAATTTTGACAATTTTGACAATTTTGACAATTTTGACAATTTTGACAATTTTGACAATTTTGACAATTTTGACAATTTTGACAATTTTGACAATTTTGACAATTTTGACAATTTTGACAATTTTGACAATTTTGACAATTTTGACAATTTTGACAATTTTGACAATTTTGACAATTTTGACAATTTTGACAATTTTGACAATTTTGACAATTTTGACAATTTTGACAATTTTGACAATTTTGACAATTTTGACAATTTTGACAATTTTGACAATTTTGACAATTTTGACAATTTTGACAATTTTGACAATTTTGACAATTTCGACAATTCTGACAATTTTGACAATTTTGACAATTTTGACAATTTTGACAATTTTGACAATTTTGACAATTTTGACAATTTTGACAATTTTGACAATTTTGACAATTTTGACAATTTTTGACAATTTTGACAATTTTGACAATTTTGACAATTTTGACAATTTTGACAATTTTGACAATTTTGACAATTTAGGTATTTAATAGGTACCCTGTGAGTACCAAAATAGGACCAGTAGGTTCAAAGTTGGAAATTTTGATCATCCATAACTTTGTATATTTTTCAATAAAGGCGAAACCTTTGTTGAAAATTTTCATTGAATCTGGCGGATAAGATCATAAACTACAAATAAATTTCCTGAAAACAATAAAACTGCCGCTAAAATTTGAAAAAAAGGGTTTTATAAAAACCACCGTTTAAAAGGTCCGAAGAAGGGAAACTAACCCTATGTTGATTTGGATTTAAACTGATCAAATTTCATTCCAAAATTTACCAAGATAATTTCATTATCTGGATATGTTACAAACCTAAACGAAATTTAAAATAATCATAATCAATATTCCAATTAACTGAAGTAGTGACTAAGTTAGACTTTTTTTTTACCGAAAGATCCGAGATAGCGATCAAAACTTACATTGGACAAGGTTGCCAAAATCACAGAAAAATCTGTATTATCACAGAATTTTGAGTAAAATTTCGTCACAGAATCTGTGTCACAGATCACAAAATTTTTCAAATTTTCACAGAATTCTCAGATTATCAAAATTTTGAACAGATTTCCAAAAATTATAAATTTTTATGTCACTTTCGACTTTTTATTCCTGATTCTAATTCATTAAAATATGAAATCAATGTAAAGTTAATTGATTTTTTTCTATTTTAAATGTAAAAAAGTTCCAATTTGTAAATGTTTCACATGATTTCCCAGTGAAATTCATAAAAATAGAGTCACAGAAAAACGTCACAGAATTTTAGGTTCAAATCACAGAATTCAAGATTTTTGTTTGTCAAAAACACAGAATTTTTTTCGGCAACCTTGCATTGGACCTCAACATATTAATACATTGTTGGAAAGATTTATTATTGACAATTCCAAAAATCAATAGAACACTTAAATATAACAAAGCAGACAAAAGTTATTTGTATTTAAAAAATTTAAATGCTTTTCTGGCCTTTTTTCATTTGAAACCGATTACTGATAACCTGGTAAAACACATCGACTTTATTTGAAAATATTGCGACACTAGAATAAATTACCCTCGCAATGAATCTAAAATCAACAAAATTTGTCAACATATGCGGCCAGCGAATCGCCAACAATCCATAGGTCAAATATTCCCGAAGCGGATATTTAGCAAACAACTTTTCTTAGTCATTCTTTTTCCCTCTATCGAAACACAACTTTTAAAATTCCTTAATTCGATGTTTGAAGGTTGATAAAATCCAGTAATTTATTAAGGTCCTTATCAACAGTAAAAATTTAGTTCGAAAGCTTAATTTCTCCATCAGGAGTAACCAAAATATACATAAAAAGAAAATTTAAAAAAAACATATTTAATTTTTTTTTAATTTTTTTTAAAACAGGAATTATAAACTTCAATTTTGAAAAACTCTTTTGGACTCTCAAATACTGGGTTGATATTTGCATCTGAGCTCAAATTTTTAGCGAGGACTAGAAAATCAAAATTTTTAGGTTAAAAATGTTCTTCCAAGTCTGCGCTGATTAAGTTTTTGTAGAAATTACATTTACGGGCGCAGTACTTTTGGTGTTGCCACGAGTTCGAAAAATTGATTTCTTTAAATTATGGACAAAAATATACAGTTTTTTAATGATAACAATGCGTTAGTTTTTGTTTCGTTTTTTAATTTATTTCGATTATGCTTCAATCGAAAATTTATTTTCGGTTTATACGATATTTAATTCATGTTTTTCGATTTAAACTGCAGGCAGCCAAGAATCTGCTCACCTGTATTTCGCCTTCATTCATACAATTTAAGCGAGCTGCATATACTATCCATTAATCTAGTAGTGTCCTGAAAATTATGATTTTTTTCTTTGTGTTGTCTGGATTTTTGACAAAACTACCTGGCACCTCTGGCAACCTTTGACAGCTATTTTTTCAAGAAAAAACAATCAAAAACAGCAGTGGGAATGGTTGCAACAGGTACATATTTGTCTAAAAAAGTACAGATTTTTTCATTACTTTTTTTGTCCTCACAAACCACAGATTTTTTGGACTTTAATCAGATTAGTTCTGATTTCATGGTTTGAAAAAATATACCTCAAAAAACGTTTAGAAATAGGAAATAGACACCAAATCGATTGAGCATTTTATTAAGAAAAGACAGAATTCAGATTTATGTAAAGGTTGTCAATTATGAGAAAAAATATCTCAGTTGAAAGTAGCTTCCAAATTTTTAAACAATTTTAAGGTAATGATTTAATTTTGATCGGAAATATGTCATTTGAAATTTTGAGAGCACTGAAATGGTATCAACAGTCGAATAAAAAAAAACCGATATTTTTAAATATTTTTTACCAAAGACCTTTTTGGTTGTTGGTGAACATTTAGATGTAGATTTTTGATTAATTTTTTTTCAATGAGAGTTAAGATTTGAATGTGCCAACTTTGAAAGCGAGGATGAAATTGTTGTTATTTTTTGTAAGTTGTGTGGTGGAAGTCAAAATCAATTTTATCTCCTTCAACACTGAGATGTATCACTGAAATACTCGGGCGCTCTTGACTTGAATTCTTTTCTCTTACTTTTGAGATAACTTTTGAAAATAGATATAAAATAATTAAACAAATTTGTTGGTTATTATATTTTAAAGGCATTGCGGCGAGATTAAATCTAAGGTAGAAATTTAAGACATTTTTAAATATTTATCTATCCAGCTCTATCACAGCTCACTTACATCTGTGCAAATTTTGGTGGCTCTAGGATTTGAAATGGGCTGTAGCAAAAAATTCAAAGTTTGTATGCAAACAAGTAAGAAAAGGTGACTTTTTTGCTCAAAAAAATCTTACAGCCTCCCTGTTGCACTGGACTCAAGTTTTGCATCTTATTGCTGAAGATAAAAAAAAACAACTTTGCTCAAGACCGTGAACCTCTAAGATGCGTCAACCAAAAGTTACGACAATTTCAAAATTGAATAATTAAATTTGTTTTTTTTTCGCATCTTTTCAAATGGCACCCTTGCACTGCATGTTTGATAAGAGCCATTATACGTTGGAAACTAGTTGGCGTGTTTTGTGCAGAATGTTTTCATATCGTTGGTTTCCGATTGTCGGGAAAGTTGGTAAAACGAGATTTTTGGGCCGAAATCGTTTCTGAAGAATTACAAACCCCTCTCACATTGGAAAAGGGGAGGAGGGTCCTATATAAAAACGATGGTTTATATGAAACAAATCGTAATTTCCATGTGATTTCTATTAAATTTGGTAAACATGTCGGTATCGAATTTTGAATACGGCGAATGCGCCAACATCGCTGTTTCGAGAATAACTCGTTTAAAGTTTGACAGCTCCATAAGCTCCCAGCAAAAATACTATTTTATTTCCTTTATTTCTCATAAACCAAATATCCTTTAGATAACTTTGTATAATCAAAATCTAGGTCTTCGAACGTACTTTTGCATCCAGCTGATAACTCAGTTTGTTTACATTTGGCGAATTCACCTTATTCAAAATTTGCTACCGATGGGTTTTTTTTAACAGAAACTCCATGCATTGTAAAAAAAAACCCTCTCAAGAAGGTAAAGAGGGCTCCCATAATATATCAACGCAAAATATGACAAGAAATGATCATTTCTCCAAGGGTGCCGTTTGAAAAAAAAATGCGAAAAAAATCTAATAAAATTATTCAACTTTGAAATGGTCATAACTTATCTTATCTTATCGCATCTTAGAGAATCATGGTCTTGAGCAAAGTTTTTTTTTAAATCTTCAGCAATAAGATGCGGCTTGGAGAATTTAAGTTCAGTGCAACAGTGAGACTGTATGATTTTTTGAACAAAAAGTCTCTTTTCCATTTTAATTTCCATACAAACTTTGAATTTTTTGCTACAGCCCATTTCAAATCCTAGAGCCACAAAAATTTGCACAGTTGTCATTGAGCACAAAAGGAATCCATGATACTTTTTCTGGCCCGATTCTAACCAGTCTAGTGTATACACCTAAGCCACTCTGGACTGACTGTGTGGGGATTTGCGATTTCTTCGCCCCCTCCTCATTGCACTTCGCTCAAATCTTCACCGCCTAGGGTAACGGACTTATTTGGAACTAGAGGACATATTTCGGACCACCTAGTCTAGCTCTCTTATAAAGCAACTAATCATGATTTTTTAAACAAATATTGTAGAAGCCCGGACACTTTATAAATGTAATGTACTATTTTTTTCCATAATTAGTCGCTTTATAAATGAGCTAGACAAGGTAGTCCAAAATGGGTCCTCTGGTCCAAAATAAGTCCGTTTTCCTACTCACTCGCTTAGAGAAGAAGCGCACTCGCTTTATCTATCCAGCTATATATATCACTATGTTTTGAATTTCTACGTTAGAATGCATCTCGTCATCATGCCCTTATAATAAATATTAAAATCAACAATTACAAAGGTGTTAAAAATCTGAAACCCTTAGACAAATTTGTGCACTTTTTGGGAAAATTGTAGAACATCAAAAATATTTAGAAAGTAGAGGCTTTAATTCAATATTCAAATTTCCCGAAAATCATGAGTGATTTTGGCTTCTGAAAAAAAAATTCTGTTTTTTTATTGGTAATTTTCACAAATCTGCAAAAAACGGGAATTTCAACGAACTTTTAAAGAAGATTTACACGAAATTTAATCTAAAATATTTTAAAAACCATAGGTCAAATCGTTTCGAAGTCAACAACTCAATTGTTGAATGAATTTAAATCTTCAATATCAAAAACTCATAAGACTTTGTTTAATGATGTTAGAAAAAGTTGTAATCATATTTATTCAAATTTTAATAAATTGTTTAAATTTAACTTCTTTGAAGGTTTTAATCTATGAAACTAGAATATCTAGGTATGACCTGAATCCTTGATTGAATGAAAGATAAAAATTGATTCAAAATCAGCATTTGATTTTCATGTTACTGATAAACTATCACTTATCAACGATCGATTTTACCCAAAACCGACCAATTTGGAAATTTACACACGTCATATATCGGAAACTAGAGATGGTAGACAAAGTCTGACAAATGTTTTGAATTAAAATTGGCAAAATCTTCCAAAATCAGTTGGAAAACTGACATTTGAACTTTTTTTTTTAAAGAAGAATTGTAACTAATGTGAACAATATTTTCTGCACTGATCCCTTCAGCTTCTAATGACCTGAAGATGTCTGATATCGTGTACCATTGTCAACTGTTCAAGTTACAAACCACTTCATCAAACTCCAGTCCGAGTAACCTTTAGATGGTCGAGCTAAATGATGTTTACTCTAGACAGTGAGTTAAAAAAAAATGCTGCAGTAGTATTCAACAACCCAAGATTGGCTGGCTTCAGCTTGTCCGTCTATCCGCCAAGATGGGTGACTCGATTTCGGTCATAATCAGCAGATTTTCCCACATGACAGCCGACAAAGGTAGATTCGAAAAAAAAATTACGATTTTAACCAGTCGGTTTGGTGTTTCGAATTCCTCTGGCTCTGGATATTAAAATTATCTACCTACCAAGCCGAAATATCTGACCACTTTTTTTTGGACTGGTGGATGAAATCCACCAGAAGTTGATGAAGGGAAAAAACAAGATGCATAAAGTTGCACGAGATCACCACAAACATGCACATTATTGTTGTTTTTGTTGTTGTTTCTGATCAGTTTTCCATGTTGTCCAAGATGAGAAAAAATGTCTCGGGGAAAAAAACAACTTTTCTGAAGAGCCACCACACATTTGTATATACCATCGTTTAATCAAGCGAACAATACTCACTTTTCTGAGCACATGAGCCCCCCACGAGAACACCAACACAGTCACGTGGTCACCTGAAGCTGAAGCTGAAGGTGCTGAACGACGACGACGACGACGACCATCAACAACCTAAACCCCAGCAGACCCAAACACCACCGCACTCTGAAAAATCCGCACACGTGTCTCACTGCCTCCCTCAAACACTACGCTAACTTTGGCCAAAGGTATGTGGCCAAGCAACGTCTTCCGCGTGATCGAACCGTGATCAAAACACACCGAACCCACAGAAGAAAAAAAAACTCCCGCGCCCAAGAACATCCACCAACACTCTCCCTCTCTGTCTCGCTCTCGCTGTGCTCCTCTCTTCTGCTGTTTATCTCCCTCTGTCTCTTTTTCCCCAATACGGTGGAATGAAAAATTGCAAAAGGTGCAAAGGAAAAATCGCGAAAGCCGCACAAAACCGCGGACGGAGAACCAACCGTGACAAGATCTGAACCTCGACTGAACTGAAAGGCTCCCCTCGAGTCGATCGAAACCCACTAACTACATACCTTCATACCTACTCAATTGAGGGGATCTTCGGTGGAATTTTCTCCGAGGAGCCCCCAATGGAGCGGCAAGAGAGCCACCGATCCAGCAGCTACCAGTTTTTATTTTTTCCAATTCGGACCTTTGAGAGACTCTTAGTTAGCTTAAAGGTAATCCGCAAAACCAGTTGGATCCACTGAAACACCATCACCTGAAATGAGAGGAAAGAGAGAAGGGTAGGCTTGACTTGACTTATGGACCCGAGGGAGGGCGCTGAAGTCACGTTGTAGTGCTACACTGCTGCTGCTGCTAAGGCTAGGTCTCAAACAGGTACCACACTACATTGATCAGGTGGTTCGGGGGAGTTCTTCGTTTGCTTGACTGGAATCTGAAATCTCTTCTTGCTCACTCAGTATATACACACAAATGCGGACGGGGAGACAGTTTTTCACTCAAACTATACCACGATCAATGTGGTTATGTAGAACTTCTGTGGTGGAGCTTTTCTTTAAGGGTTATATACAACTGATTTTCTGAATTCAAATGTTGAACGACTGTTTTCATTATACATTCAAAAATGTTGTTTACAATTTTTTGAATTTAATATGTAAAATGTTAGGAGCAGCTAATCAAAAATCAAATTTTGCTATACAAGTGGCCCAAATCAGCCGGATTTCACCCAAAGATCGCATTTCGATGAGAATTATAATAACACTAGCTGACCCGGTGTGCTTTGCTACACGTTCCAAAAATTATTGAAATTTATGGTACCTAGTTATTCAACTTTCAATTTTTTGCACAAAATCATTAATCCAATTTCAAAACCATTAATTTTTTTTTTCAAAATAAAATTGCAATCCTTTTAAATTTGAAATTTTAATTAAATATTTTAAGATCAAACCATCTAAGAAACATTGCCCGTACACAAATATGCTCCCCTGCAAATTATGTTCCATTTTCTCGATTAAGTATCGAAATATTAAATATTGTATGAGTGGCCCTCCTTCCACTTTTTATCGTTCCACTGAATAGAGGAAGGCTGCTAAACTACAGGAAAAAGATTGTGCTCGAATACTCTCTCATGGACTCCCTCTTCCTATATCTATCCCCTACCTGGAAGAAATAGATAAAAATCAACATTCCGTGTATTCAAATACACTTCCATGCCAAATTCTGTCCATTTGCTCGATTATATGATTGTTCCCATGTCATATTTGGTTCCATTTGTTAGATAAGTGGTGGGTCGCTTTATAAGTTCTTGGTTTATGCAAAACAATCGTATGTGAGCTCCCGTCTTCTCTAAATGTATCCCCAATTGAAGGAGAAAGAAGACTCAAATAAGCAAATAACCATTTGAAGTATCCAACTGCTTTCCTATGCCAAAGTTGTTTCCATTTGCTCGATAAGTTCTCGAGTTATGCGAAAAATTGTAAAGGAGCCCCCCTCTCTCTCCTTCCTATCACGCAACTGGAATTAGTACCAAATATTCACAGAAACATTACTTGTGCTCAAATACCCTCCAAATTTCGTTCCATTTACCGGGTTAGTTCCCGAGTGATGTGAAAAATTGAATGGGAGCACCCTCCTCCCTTAAGATTTTCCGACTTGAAGATCGGAGGCTTTTAAAAATATCATAGAAACATTTCTCGTAATCATATATCTTTAAACATCAAATTCGGTTCTATTTGCTTGATAATTTTTCCACTAATGCTGAAAACTGTAAAGCAGCCCTCTCACTGGACGGAGGGAGGGGTACCATATATTTTAGAACTATGTATCGTACTACCCAAATACCCTTCCAAACCAAATTTGGTTTCATTTGCTAGAATATTAAAAAAAAAAACTAAGTTAAACTAAGCATCTCACAAGAATTAAGATGTTTTTCTTATCTAAAAATTGTTAGATCGATGGCAATTTATGACTTTAGTTTATAAAATACATCATTAATTGAGTTTTGGAAACGTTTTCTATTGCTTGGGAACCATATACCTACTCAGATTTAATTTTTTGGAATTTTGTTCTAATTTTTTTCATGGAAACAGAAGTTGGAAGTTCAGGAAAATATCGTTTGCTTTCCAATTGTTCCTTAATATATTTGATGTGAGTCGAATTAAAAAACTGTTTTAGCAAGGTTTACTTTCTAACATCTATTTGGCGTGTCAAACCACTGCGCAACACCCCGGGCATTCGAGATGGCTCTTGCTAGAAGCTCATAATCTCAGCTTACAAATTCAAAAGGGCAAAATTTTTAAATACCATTCAAGGAATTTTTCAATTTCTTACTTTATGAAGCCAAACTCCACAATATGAAGACAGTTGTTTGGTAGTGAAAATAACCCTATGTGTCGCAATCGCATTGCGGAATTTCTGGACTTCCGACTTTTTGAAATGAAAGCTTATTTTGTGCTTCCCTTTCAACAAAACTTCATCAATGTTTTCAAAAGCCTTTTTGTTGTATGAGTGGCGCCCGGTGTTCCATCGTCGCATAGAACTTTATGCTCAGCTGACGTCATTCTGTCAGTGGCCTTATATTCAGAATAGCCAACGATTCTGTTAACTGTCAATTGAGCATTGTTGGTAAAGATCTATTGCACTTTGCTGGTGGTCAAGAATCGGATCATCGAAACGGCAAACAATTGGTACGGCGGCCAAGTAATTGGAGCACCGCAGTGAGTACTTTGCATGCATTTTACTCACATTAATGAAAGTTCCATAGAGAAAACATATTTTTGTTGAACTCTATGCAAGTTAGCAAGTAAATTATTCAAAGGATGTTATATGGTGCACTCAACAGGAAGGTAGAAATATCAAAAAAAGGGTAAACCATGACTTAGGTGCCAAGGTCGGGTACATTTACCCTAGTTCCATGATTTTTTTTTGAGTTCAAATGATTTGAAAAATCAAATTTAAACGTCTTTTATTAAAAGAAACTATATAATGGAAAACTGCAACAATTTATTAATTAATTGAATGTTTTCAACGGTTTTTCTATAAGTAAAATAGGTAATTTTTATACAAAAAGTGTATTTTCAACCATTCAAATCTCTACTAGTTCCACCGATTTCCCCGCTAATTTCAAATGGAAATGGTTCCGCTTATCATCAAAAATAATCACAAAAAAGGGGGTATTGCGAAAATGTGCACTTTTCGATGGAGGAGCCTTCCAAAATTGCCAATAAAATACACAAAATGCTTTCTATAGAGCTTCAGCAACTTTTAAACCCATCATAATGTATGAGACAATTAAAGATCGTGGCTTGTTACAACTTTGTTTCAAAGACAGCGAACCATTTCATCCAACCTACAACGCGTCAGGTTCAAAAAACTGTTTTTTCATGAGATTTTTTTTACTTTGACTGTAACTTCTGAGGGTGATGTGATAGGACTTTGACATATTCAACAAACTTATGTATTTTGATCAGATAAACAACTTTGTCGAAGACATCAAAGCCCTAATTTGAAAAACAAAAAAGTTAGCATTTTTATCTCGCTATTGGTGGACCCCTCGGCAAAAATTTTGATACTAGGATATGCTCCATGTAAAACTGAACAATGTTGCTGAAGACACCGAATGTCTATCTCTTCATCCCTCGGCGCTATTAATTTCGTACAGCTAGATTGATGTTCTGCACCACTGTGCACTGTAAGAAGGGAGGGGTCTGAAATAATCATAGAACCATTTTACGTATTCCACTACCCTCCCATGCCGAATTTGTTTCCATTTGCTTTATTAGTTCTCCAGTTTTGTAAAAAATTGTAAAGTAGGCCCCCTCCCCCCTTCCTATTTCCCCACTGGAAGGAGGGAAGGGTACCAAACCATCATAGAAACGTTCCTCGTACCGAAATACACTCCCATGCCAAATTTGGTTCCATTTGCATGATCAGCAGACTGAGTCGATTTGGGATCATTTTTGAATTTCTCAAACCCTAGGGTCTAGAAAGCTTTGTCTTGGTCCAAAACTCATTCACGATTTTTTGCAGAATTTTTAAATAACGTTAACATGAGTAAAATTGAACGTTTAGGTTTGTAGGGGAAAATTGAATATTTTGTACTGAAAAATCAACATCATTTTTGTTTCTTCTGTTCAACCGAGCCAACTGACAGTTTTTGTGCCAATTTATAAAATTTCTAAAGGAAATTTTCCGCAGAACAACTTTTTTGAAGACCGCAGCTTCGTATCTAATTAGGTAAAAAAGTTATTAACCGTTTAACAGAGGTATGTCTTTTCACATTGATAAACAATAAAATCAATTGACATCACTGCTGGAGCCACGAAAAGTATTGCATGAAAATTAGCCATGCAATACCTCGCTAGGCACCCTGCAGGGGTGTCAATTGAATTTATTGTTTATCAATGCGAAAAGACATACCTCTGTTAAACAGCTAATAACTGTTTTGCCTAGTAAGATACGAAGTTGCGGTCCTCGACAAAGTTGTTCAGCGAGAAATTCCCTTTAGGAATTTTATAAATTGGCACAAAAACTGTCAGCTGGCTCGGTTCTACAGAAGAAACAAAAATGATGATAATTTTTCTGTACAAAATATTTAATTTTCCCATACAAACCTAAAAGTTCAAATTTACTCATGTAAACGTTATTTAAAAATTCTGCAAAAAATCTTGGATGAGTTTTGGACCAGGACGAAGCTTTTTAGACCCCAGGGTTTGAGAAATTCAAAAATGACCCCAAATCGACTCAGTCTAATGATCAGTTCTCGAGTTATGAAGACTTATCACTTTTATTTAAATGACCCCCTCCCCCCTTCCAGAAAGAGGGAGGGATCCCAAACTAGTAAAAGAACCTTCCCCGACCTTCAATACTCCCATCTGCCAAGTTTCACGCAAATCGTTTCAGTAGTTTTCGAGTCTATAGCGAACAGACAGACAGACAGACAGACAGAAATTCATTTTTATATATATAGATTGAACCTTAGTAAACTAATTTTAGGTAATATGCAGCACTAGACTGAGTCAATTTTGGGCCATTTTTGAATTTCTCAAACCCTGGTGTCTAAAAAGCTGCGTTTTAGTTCGAAACTCATCCATGATTTTTTGCAAAACTTTTAAGAAACGTTTACATTAGTAAATTTGAATTTTTAGGTTTATATGGAAAAATTTAATATTTATTTCGTACTGAAAAATCAACAATGTTTTTGTTTCTTCTGTGGAACCGAGCCTGCTAATGGTTTGTATGCCAATTTATAAATTCTCTATAGAAAATTTTCCGCTGAACAACTTTGACGAAGGCCGCAACTTTGATTCATATAAGGCAAAAAAGATATTTGCCGTTTAACAGGGGTATGTCTTCTGGCATGGAAAAAACAATAAATTTGATAGAAATTACTGCTTATATCTCGCGAAGTATTGCAAGAAAAACGTTTCTAAAAATTCTGTAAAAAATCATAAAGGAGTTTCGAAACAAATTGAAGCTCTTTAGACTTCAATGTTTGAGAAATTCAAAATGACCCTAAATCGACTCAGTCTAATGCAGCACTGTTGATGAAGCTTCAAAATGTTCGACCCCGACTCCGACTGGAACACTCAACATGAAATTCATGTCATTTCACCGAACACAAATGACCGAATTAAACCATTTCCGTTGTTTTGGAATGATATAAACGGTTTTGTATTTCAACGCAACGAAAATGGTTGAAATCGTTAATTATTTGTAGATAATTCAAAATCCAAAATTCTCTACAAATTTCAGGCTTGAGACCCTACTCCTTCCCGTGGTCCGACCTGGCTCAAATTTTGCATTAGACCTTAGCCTGCAGCGCTTAAGATTCCCCAAGTTTTATTTTTTCCACAAAAATTTGGGCTAATGCATAACTGTTTTAAAATTTTTTTTTCCTGCTTTCCCAACGTAATTATCGTTAACTTCGCGATCCTTCTGCATATTTCCTACATTGTTGGCTAAAACAAATCTTGTTTGCTGCTTATGGTGAAAAATATTATGTAGGGAAGAGTGGGGTATCATGGGCTACTTTTTTTCTTTGCTTCATAACTTCTTTATTAAAAAAGATACAAAGAAAAAATAATTGAAAAGGTTTTCTACATTTTTAAGGTTTCATTAGACATTTTTTCAAATAAGGTACACCGGGGTAAGTGTGGACGATTTTTCGTATAGTTCAACTTTAAAAAATCATTGAAAAATCAGCAGTGGAGCAATTTTGATAAAATTACATTCAATGTGAACTAGAACATGTTGTTTACAAACGCTGAAGAGATGAGCTTGATAGAAGCAAAGTGAGAAAAGTTATCACGTCAATTGTTATGGACTGCTGGTGTCTTCACTTACCTCTCTTTATGGGGTAAGTGTGGACGGTAGATTCTCTCTTGGATTTCTCAGAAAATTTTCAACAAATATTTGTTTTCTTGGTTGAATACATTATTTTATTGCTCGAACGGTCCAAAATTTTGAAAAAAATTAACGATACTATTAGTAAGGCATCTTTCAATGATTATTGTGCGTTATTTATGTTGCAACTCACGAGATCCGATTTTATCAAAAACACAGAACAAACAAGTACTTTACCCAGCTTTTCATGATCCGACAATCGACAATCGACAATCGACAACCGACAATCGACAATCGACAATCGACAATCGACAATCGACAATCGACAATCGACAATCGACAAACGACAATCGACAATCGACAATCGACAATCGAAAATCGACAATCGAAAATTGAAAATCGACAATCGACATTTGACAAATGACAATCGACACTCGACAATCGACAATCGACAATCGACAATCGACAATCGACAATCGCGCAATCGACAATTGACAATCGACTATCAACAATCGACAATTGACAATCGAGAATCAAGAATCGAGAATCGAGAATTGACCATCGACAATCGATAATAGACGATCGACACAAGACCATCGTCAATTGACAATCGACAATCGACAATCGACAATCGACAATCGACAATCGACAATCGACAATCGACAATCGACAATCGACAATCGACAATCGACAATCGACAATCGACAATCGACAATCGACAATCGACAATCGACAATCGACAATCGACAATCGACAATCGACAATCGACAATCGACAATCGACAATCGACAATCGACAATCGACAATCGACTATCGACAATCGAAAATAAACAATCGACAATCGACAATCGACAATCGACAATCGACAATCGACAATCGACAATCGACAATCGACAAACGACAATCAACAATCGACAATCGACAATCGACAATCGACAATCGACAATCGACAATCGACAATCGACAATCGACAATCGACAATCGACAATCGACAATCGACAATCGACAATCGACAATCGACAATCGAAAATCGACAGTCGACAATCGACAATTGACAATCGACAATCGAAAATAAACAATCGACAATCGACAATCGACAATCGACAATCGACAATCGACAATCGACAATCGACAATCGACAATCTACAATCGACAATCAACAATCGACAATCGACAATCGACAATCGAAAATCGAAAATCGACAATCGAAAATCGACAATCGACAATCGACAATCGACAAACGACAATCGACAATCGACAATCGACAATCGACAATAAACAATCTACAATCGACAATTGACAATCGAAAATCGACAATCGACAATCTACAATCGACAATCGACAATCGACAATCGACAATCGACAATCGACAATCGACAATCGACAATCGACAATCGACAATCGACAATCGACAATCGACAATCGACAATCGACAATCGACAATCGACAATCGACAATCGACAATCGACAATCGACAATCGACAATCGACAATCAACAATCGACAATCGACAATCGACAATCGACAATCAACAATCGACAATTGACAATCGAGAATCAAGAATCGAGAATCGAGAATTGACAATCGACAATCGATAATAGACGATCGACACAAGACCATCATCAATTGACAATCGACAATCGAAAATCGACAATCGACAATCGACAATCAACAATCGACAATTGACAATCGAGAATCAAGAATCGAGAATCGAGAATTGACAATCGACAATCGATAATAGACGATCGACACAAGACCATCATCAATTGACAATCGACAATCGAAAATCGACAATCGACAATCGACAAGCAACGATCGATAATCGACAATCGACAATTGACAAACGAAAATCGACAAACGAGAATCTAGAATCAACAATCGACAATCGACAATCGACAATCTACAATCGACAATAAAGATACGAAAATCGACAAACGAGAATCTAGAATCAACAATCGACAATCGACAATCGACAATCGACAATCGACAATCGACAATCGACAATCGACAATCGACAATCGACAATCGACAATCGACAATCGACAATCGACAATCGACAATCGATAATTGACAATCGACAATCGACAATCGACAATCGACAATCGACAATCGACAATCGACAATCGACAATCGACAATCGACAATCGACAATCGACAATCGACAATCGACAATCGACAATCGACAATCGACAATCGACAATCGACAATCGACAATCGACAATCGACAATCGACAATCGACAATCGAAAATCGACAATCGACAATCGACAATCAACAATCGACAATTGACAATCGAGAATCAAGAATCGAGAATCGAGAATTGACAATCGACAATCGATAATAGACGATCGACACAAGACCATCATCAATTGACAATCGACAATCGAAAATCGACAATCGACAATCGACAAGCAACGATCGATAATCGACAATCGACAATTGACAAACGAAAATCGACAAACGAAAATCTAGAATCAACAATCGACAATCGACAATCGACAATCTACAATCGACAATCGACAATCGACAATCGACAATCGACAATCGACAATCGACAATCGACAATCGACAATCGACAATCGATAATTGACAATCGACAATCGACAATCGACAATCGACAATCGACAATCGACAATCGACAATCGACAATCGACAATCGACAATCGACAATCGACAATCGAAAATGGACAATCGACAATCAACAATAAACCATCGAGAATCAAGAATCGAGAAAAACGGGTCTATCTCAGAGCTATGTAAACGAAATAAAAATGTTTTGTACTAAAATTGTAGGGTTTTTATTGCACTTTAAAGAAAAAATATTCTTATGCTCATGCTTATGCTTATGTCAGATCTTGTCAGCATCCCGGTGAATAGTAAAAATACATTTACTATTCAATTTATCAAGGCCGGGCCCACTGTGCAGTATTGGACGCAGAGACGACTGGAACCAGGGGAGAAAGTGGTCAACAGTACCATACGTTCCCATGTTCATTTAATATTTATTCGTTGGGAGCATAGATGCTAAGATATTTCTATGCTCCTTGGTGTTAAGCCTTGCGATTCTTCCTTCAAGGGATGGAAATGAGGTTTTTCTACATAGAGTCCCAAAATTAACAATACAATAATTGAAGGAAATTCTTTAACCATTATAAACTGTTTAATGCTGGATCCATGTACCTTCATCTCAGGTCATCGGCCATGGTTATAGCGCCATTGCTCGCTTTTGAAAAGATTTGTAAGAGCAGAGAAATTATTAATACAGCACCGAAATCCTTAGAATTTTTCCATTCTAAAAGATTTCAGCACAAAAAATAAATACATACACATATGAACTCCAAGATTAGCGGTTTCCTGAGCTTTAAAAAGCGGACTAATGAAAACATAAACAACTTTATCATTCACTGCACCTGCACAATTTCAATCAAGCCAATGCCTAGAAATTTTTGAAATATGTTTGACATCAAAGAGTTTTAAAAATACCTATTTCAAAACTTTTAGATGCGTGTCTTTCAGTAACTTATTGATTTACTTACAATCCCAGCCCAGCTGTCTAGAAAGTGACCAAATAAACGCGCAAGCAATCCACACATGAATACATAATTCGTTATTATGAGAAAAAATATTTTTAAAACGTCATGAGGAATAATATTGAGAGAAAAAAAAACTAAAATGCATTTTATCGATCAAAGTAACCGAGCCCAATAACGATTTTACTAGTTGCTGAAAACAAGCATAGAAAAAAAACTTCCGAAATCTTTTGGATGTGGAAACCACTCTTGCTGATAAAATTTCAGTACAGTACAGCAGCTTAAGCCGGAAAGCTCTCACCGGGATTTCCTGTCGTTGCCGTCCTTGTCGATTGTCTTTCTCCATGTTGAGGCATTTATTGTTCTTGCATGTCCAATTTCTTCTGCCACAAATCACTCGAACATTTTGAATTTCACTTCCCACATCTGTTCTGGTTGACACGATAAAACAAACTTTCAATTTCTTCTAAATTCCACTTTCCATGAGGAAAATAATTAGAAAAAAATTAAAACTGCAGAGCAACGAGCAGACAGAAAAATGCGTCTGCACCCGATCAAGGCCTACTCGGAACTCCTTGTATTGCACTTTAAAGGAAAAATAATAAAAAAATTATTCCGATAGTGTTTCGATGAAATTTCGTCGAATACCATTCATCATAGTTTGGACCCCCTGTTCGCAGAACTCAGCGGCCAATTTGTTCCACCATCTCTTCATCTCTGTTGCATCCCGAGTCGTCCTACCATTCTTCTTCATCTTCTGCTCGACATTTAACCAATAATTTTTGATGAAATCAAACCCGTTACCTCGATACCACTATAGTACCTCTTTGCTGTAGTGACAGCTTGCCAAATCTGGCTAAAACTGTACTGGTCCTTTGAGAGATCTAATGTACGGAAGAATAAAGGGTGATACGGTCAAAATTTGGTCAATATCAACTTGACGTATTTCTTTCAATTTTGCATTTAAAATACCCCTCATTTTGAAGGTGTGTGTGTGTGTAGAATGTTGCTTCTATTTTGATTTTGGAATTCACTCTTCAGTTGTCAAAATGCCGTCCAAGGAAGAAGAGCTGCGTATCAAAATTTTGCTCGCGCATCATCCGAAAATCCGAGCTACTCGCACGCAAAGCTGGCAAAATCGCTAAAAGTTGCCAAATCAACCGTTACAAATGTAATTAAAGTGTTTGGGGAACGTTTGTCGACAGCCAGGAAGTCTGGATCGGGGAGAAATCGAAAACCGGAAGCCGCTGAGACGACAAAGAGAATTGTCGGTAGTTTCAAGCGAAACCCTAGCCTCTCTCTCTGAGATGCCGCAAATAAGCTGGGTGTATCGTCTACAACCGTGCATCGAGACAAAAAACGAGCCGGACTATCGACTTACAAGAAGGTAGTGACTCCAAATCGCGATGATAAACAAATTACGACGGCCAAAGTGCGATCCCGGAGCCTGTACACGACGATGCTGACGAAGTTTGACTGCGTGGTAATGGACGACGAAATCTTCGTCAAAGCCGACTACAAGCAGCTTCCGGGACAGGAGTTTTATACGGCAAAAGGAAGGGGAAAGGTAGCAGATATTTTCAAGCACATGAAACTGTCAAAGTTCGCGAAGAAATATCTGGTTTGGCAAGCCATCTGTACCTGTGGCTTGAAAAGCAGCGTTTTCATAGCTTCCGGGACTGTCAATCAAGAAATTTACGTGAAAGAGTGTTTGAATAAACGTCTGCTGCCTTTCCCGAAGAAACACGGTTGTTCCGTACTGTTTTGGCCGGATTTGGCATCTTGCCATTACGGTAAAAAGGCCATGGAGTGGTACGTCGCCAACAACGTGCAGGTGGTTCCCAAGGACAAGAACCCTCCCAACACGCCAGAGCTCCGCCCAATTGAGAAATACTGGGCTTTTGTCAAGCGGAACCTAAAGAAGACCAAAAAAACTGCTAAGGACGAGCAGCAGTTCAAGGCAAACTGTCTTTCTGCGGCGAAGAAGGTGGACAAAGTGGCTGTACAAAATCTGATGGCAGGGGTAAAGCGTAAGGCCCGGCAATTCGGATTTGGAAAAGCGGAAGCCTAACTGAATATTTTTGCTGAATTTTATACTAATTAAACTTGAAAAAGAAATTTAATTTGATTTTTTAAATAAACGATTTCACCGATTTACACGCGTTTTCCCTTGACCAAATTTTGACAGTATCACCCATTAATCTGTTGATGCCAAAGATGAGGGTTTTCACGCGCATGTAAGAGAGATTTAATTCAACTGACATATGTGCTTCCCCTCCAATAAAAAAGAAAGTTTTGAAAAAACTTAATTGATTTATAGATAGCATTTATTCCGAGTCAAGACTTTCTCAAGAAAAAACGTGGAAAATCAAATGATGAGTAATTGAACTGCTTGCAGTTTTTCAATCAAAGTATTTTTAAACGCAGAACAAATTTCGTTGCTTTTGAATGTGTAAAATTTACTGGGATTATCTTGCTTAATTATTTTGAAGTTTTATGCGCAGGTTTGGTAAAAAAAATGCAACGGAATGGCTGAACAAACATATTAATGGGTTTTAATTTTCATTTCCAGCTTCATTAATTTACGTAAAAGGAAGAAGGGTCTGGTATTCGATGCTTCGACTTTTTCCGCAATGCGAATGGCTGAGAGGACAATGCCTTTCGACACAAAATTCGTAAGCCAATATTGTGCAAACCCTATGCCAATGACGTGCAAATATCTTCAAGCCGTGATTGCAGTAGATTCTGATCTGTGGGTTTATACTTATGGTTTTAAAAGGTATTTGTATTTTCGCCTGGAAAACCTACTGGCGCAAAAACTTTGTTAAATCGTATCTTTTTCCGGCGACCGTTAATTTGGTAGAAACTGTTGACCAACACATTGACTTATATGGATTCATTTCAAAGTTTATTACTTTATAAGTTCTAAGACTGAAATCGTTAAAAAAATTATATTGATCGTCAAAACTTCAAAGTTAATATATTTCACAACATTGTGATTGAACAAAAAAAATCAACCGAACATTTTGCACATTGTAAGGCCTTAACAAAAAGTTTGTTCAAAAGAACATTTCGAATTTTATTTACGCCATAAAAACAACCAACGCCGCTTCTCGGTTGTAAATTATTCAATTATATTCTATTCACTTCATCCCAGCTAACCAGCAGTGGCAGCAGGTTGGTGCATTCATTGCACTAGCTAATGCTATACATGCTGAGGATGGTTGTGATAGGTTTTAAATTGCAAATTGTGTGACGGGATTCTAAATGTGAGACGTCTTCTTCTAAGAAGACAACTGTTAGGTTAGGGAGAATGAACAGAAGAAAAAAAATCTCAACCGGAGGAAAGGTCCCCATCATTGCCGATCGATAGCGTCATCCCATCCCAGCACAAACGACAATCCCCGGAGAAGATGAGCAGAAATTAATTCATCCCGCTAAGCAAGGAATGTTACACAATTACACAATCCATTCAATAACGAAAGGTTAAACCAAGGTACAATTTTACATTGGTCAAGCTTTCTGATACAATCGTAAACGAACATTGAAAACTTGAGATTGAAAAAAAACTTATGAATTCTTTATCCTGAATCAAGTTCAAATCTAAATTCAGAACAAAAAAAAAGAGTTTTGCTATAACGTAATTTTTAAAACGAGAACATAAATTAAGGTTTCAGCAGAGCTTCGGGAAAAGTTAAATATCAAACTGCAATCTGCTATTGTTTTTTTTAATTGAAAACACGCGTAATTTTCGTTCTTCCATGGCGACCGTTATAAATCAGTTACACATGTTTCAAATCATTTTACAATACTTTGAAATAAATTCACAGAAATCATTGCAAAAACTGTGAACGGTTTCTTCGTTTATTCTTTCTAAAATCGTTACTTAAAAAGAAACAAGTAATAGATACAAGAGGTATAAAAGTTTCGTTTTAAAAATATTCCATCAAACATTTTTCACTTGATTCTATTCAATTTTATTTTCAAGCATCATTTCATTTAACAAGCTTGCACACAATATTGAGAACAAGTTCTATGCCATTATGAACAGAGAAAATAAGCGGAAGAATAAAAAAACGGGTAATTTAAACAAAAATCGCAATAAATACAGAACGAACGAAAATGGCAAAAATAACATAAATAAAAAAGATGACAAAAATTAGAAACAAGACAAAATAAAAAGAAACAAATATGACAAAAATGACAAAAATGACAAAACTGACAAAACTGACAAAAATGACAAAAATGACAAAAATGACAAAAATGACAAAAATGACAAAACTGACAAAACTGACAAAACTGACAAAAATGACAAAAATGACAAAAATGACAAAAATGACAAAAATGACAAAAATGACAAAAATGACAAAAATGACAAAAATGACAAAAATGACAAAAATGACAAAAATGACAAAAATGACAAAAATGACAAAAATGACAAAAATGACAAAAATGACAAAAATGACAAAAATGACAAAAATGACAAAAATGACAAAAATGACAAAAATGACAAAAATGACAAAAATGACAAAAATGACAAAAATGACAAAAATGACAAAAATGACAAAAATGACAAAAATGACAAAAATGACAAAAATGACAAAAATGACAAAAATGACAAAAATGACAAAAATGACAAAAATGACAAAAATGACAAAAATGACAAAAATGACAAAAATGACAAAAATGACAAAAATGACAAAAATGACAAAAATGACAAAAATGACAAAAATGACAAAAATGACAAAAATGACAAAAATGACAAAAATGACAAAAATGACAAAAATGACAAAAATGACAAAAATGACAAAAATGACACAAATGACAAAAATGACAAAAATGGCAAAAATGGCAAAAATCACAAATATGACAAAAATGACAAAAATGACAAAAATGACAAAAATGACAAAAATGACAAAAATGACAAAAATGACAAAAATGACAAAAATGACAAAAATGACAAAAATGACAAAAATGACAAAAATGACAAAAATGACAAAAATGACAAAAATGACAAAAATGACAAAAATGACAAAAATGACAAAAATGACAAAAATGACAAAAATGACAAAAATGACAAAAATGACAAAAATGACAAAAATGACAAAAATGACAAAAATGACAAAAATGACAAAAATGACAAAAATGACAAAAATGACAAAAATGACAAAAATGACAAAAATGACAAAAATGACAAAAATGACAAAAATGACAAAAATGACAAAAATGACAAAAATGACAAAAATGACAAAAATGACAAAAATGACAACAATGACAACAATGACAAAAATGACAAAAATGACAAAAATGACAAAAATGACAAAAATGACAAAAATGACAAAAATGACAAAAATGACAAAAATGACAAAAATGACAAAAATGACAAAAATGACAAAAATGACAAAAAGGACAAAAATGACCACAAAAATGACAAAAATGACAAAAATCACAAAAATGACAAAAATGACAAAAATGACAAAAAAGACAAAATTGACAAAAATGAAAAAATTGACAAAAAATACAAAAATGACAAAAATGACAAAAATTTCAAAAAATTATAAATGAGCAAAACATTTAAAAATTTTAAAAATTTGAAAATTTTAAAAATAATCCTTTTTTGTCCAGGATTGATAAAAACAACGTTGTTATTATGTTTCAAAAATGGGTATATTTTTTCTTGACTTACATTTTAACAGGTAATAGTAATCTATTTATTTTATTCCGACATTCAAGTAGCATGCATTTCATACACGGCCATAAGTCCACTTTTTTGGTATCAATGCAACGATTCCTTAAAATATGACATGAACATTGAATGAACGTTCTCGAACTGGTACTGGGTTTTTTTATTTTTTTTTTTTTTCGAAACTGATTCTCCTCAAAGCCTTCAACACTTCACTCTGCCTTACCAGTAGTAAAAAAAAAAATTTAAAGCTACAACGTTTAAGTCAAATAATCTTTTTTCCTAGCATCTTCACTTTGCTGTTCGGTGTTCGGTATTTGATCTCAATTGATTTACACGTATCACAACAACACTCATTTGCCGCGCTATTATCAGTACTCTAGCAAATACTTAAGCACTGACCGAGTTTGTCCTATCGATAAGTTAAAAACCTATTAATTACTGTTGCCTCCTTTCGCTTTCGTTCTGAATTGGAAGAAAAAGACGAAGAACAGTCTCAATCGAACCTATTATAAATATTTCGCGATAACGAACTGTGTAAATATGGCGTTTAGAATAATAATTTATAAAAAAAAAAATAAGCCACAAAACCTAACCAGGAACACGCAATCGACTCATCTCTCCATTATTTTGCACGGCAGTCAAAACCCGGAACCAGAACCGGAAGATTTGGTTCTCCGAAAAAGGTCTTTCAGCAGGGTTTCTAGAAATTTGTCCCCATCGACTATCTACAGTTGGGTTTGTCTTTATTGGCCACCGGTATAGTGAGGGTTGTAGGCAGCCTGGCGAGGATAGTTTTCCGTAACGACCTGATCGTAGCTTGGAGGATCCATCATGGCCTGGGCAGCTACCGGAGGAGCCATTGGAGCGGAAATGCCACCCGGTTGGGGCATCGGCATTGGCATTGGCATCCCTTGCTGGGCCGGGTACATCTGTTGCTGTTGCATTGGCTGCTGCTGCCGAGGATATTCGACTCCCGGCATAGAGTTGTACCTGAAGGATTGAACAAAAAAGAACAGAAACAAAATTGGGATATTAATGACATGTCGAGTTGTCTGAGTAAATTCGAAACTTGATCAATTTTAAAATACCTAATCTGCATAATTTTCCACTGTTTTTTAAAACCAGATATAACAATATTTTACACAAAATGATTAATATTCATTAATTTATTTAAAGGAGAATTTAACGTCAAAGGTCATACTTCCCCTGCAATCTTAAATCAATTTTTAACATTTCATACTTGATCATACACACGGATTTGTTTCAAAAATCTTGAAGGGCGAACACGAAATTATTGCGACACCGAAAATGTCATGCCAATTTTCTTATAATGTTAGGAATCAAAACAAAATTTTAGGGTAGTTTTATAAATATATTTACTTCAAAAATCAGAAGAAAAGTTCATCGATGAAGCCTTGAATGTAAAATTGAACGCATGTCCTCCATCAAAGTTTTAAGTGTCACTCGGTACCAGTTTCTCAGTTTTTTTTTCATTTTCATAATAAGTCTTTCTCGTCTTTGACTGTCTTCTTGGTCTTCCGAAGTTCCCGCTCCATTATTGCCCAGTAATACTCCACCAAGCGCAGCTCCGGACGGTTTGGCTGTTTCATGCCTTTTGGAACAAAACACAGAATTGGTCTCATACCACTCCAGGTTGCTTTTAGAATATTGGCATGATGCCAAATCTGGCCAAAATAGTGGAGCTTCGTCGTGCTGCTGCAAGAACGAAAAAAGGCGCTTCTCGAGGCCCTCAGATTTGTAAATCTCGCCATTTACAGTGCCCTTTGTCACGAAAGGCTCACTTCTCAGTCAGCAGATGGCCTGCCAAACGAGATATTTGGAGGCAAACTTCGACATTTTCGTCTTCTTAAATTTGTCGCCCACATCGAACTTGCTCTTGCCGGTGAAAAACTCCAACTCCGCAATTTTGTCATATTTTATTATAGCATCTTCTCGTAGAGCTTCCGTGCTCGAGCTGAAGCCGTCGATTGTTGCCGCTCATCGCGGTTTGGTAAGCTCTGTACCTTGTATGTATGTAGTCCAGCTCTCTTTTCCGCATTGTGGACGTAGCTCTGCGACATGCCGATCTTTTTAGCCAAATCATGCCTTAAGACGTTGGGATTTGCTTAAATCATCCGCTTCGCCTGTCCCTCCGTCTTTGTGTTCTCCGGTCCCGGTTTTCTTCCAGCTCCTTTGCCGTGATCCAACGTCAACCGCTCCTGGAACTGCTTCAACACTCTGGAGACGGTTGAATGATGAATGTTCAACATTTTACCCAACTGCGCCGGTGCGACAGATCAGGGAATTCTAGGTGTTTGGAAAGAATTTTTTCTCTCGACTCGCGTTGGTTCACCTCCATTTCCGTTGAATCGAAAAACACGACTTCGAGTTTGACAGCATGTAAACAACACACAGCAATGAGAAAGTGTGCAAAATTTTGTTGATTTTTTACCCAAAGGTTAAAAAGTTATGCCCCGTTGAATGTGTGCGCGTTAATTTCGTGTTCGCCCTTTACTCACAATTCAGTGCAAAGTTGAATTTAGGTGATTGAAAATCTGAAAAATTGCAAATTGACCAAAAATCTAAAAAACAGCTTCCTTTGAAAATTCGTCACAAATTTCTGTGTATCGTGTTCTGAGATTCTAATGACGCCAAAATGTGTTAAATTATGTCACCTCTCGAATCCACTTTTGAAAATGTTTCTATTGTGACAGAAACAATTTTGAAAGTGAAACAATTTAAGACTAAGGTTTTTCAACACTTATTTTACATTTTTTATCGTTATAATTTTGAAATAAATTTAAAAAAATTATATACTTGTGGTCAACATATTGCTTTTGACTTCAGCTTTCTTAGGCATTAAGTGATTTTGTTTAGCATTTGGTAGCATTTTTCTATGTTTTTTTCTTAGACTTTGAAAATATAAGATTGAATTATTGTAGCTGAATTTTGTCTGAGACTTTTATTTGAATTAATGAAGTTTCCAAAACTATAAATTAAGTACAAACCGGTTGAGAATCAAAAGAGCCATAGCAGTTTTAGTCAGGAGTGTCAAACTGTCATTCCTATAACTCGAACGAGTAAAAAAATCTGAGACGGATTGAAGTTAATCAGAAAGATGAGTTTTAAATATTTAAGATGGAAATATATCTGTATGGAAAAATTATCCATTTTTTAAGACATATTCCTAAAATTAAGTTCATAATTTATCCAAACCCTTTAAAATGTGAAACGGAGAATATCCCCGAAAAAAGTCGATAGGTAAAAACCGTGTAAAAAGAAATAAATTAAGAGTTGAGACTGAAATTGCTTTTTTGAAGAATGTTTTTACGAAAATGTTACATGACTTATTTATATTATTCATTTTCTATTTTTTTTAAATTATTCAAAATGATTGTTGGAGCTTCTTCTTCCCTGTAATTTCTTGTAATTTTCGAACCCACAAAACAAAACTTAACCCTTATATCCATTACTTTATTACTAATCACTTTAGTTATACAAAAAATCGTTAATGTCTTTACAAGTTTAATGCTGTTACGAAAAAACTATTTTTTTCAAAATCTCATTGCAGGCTCAGTTCTATTTTGTGTTACGTTTTCTTTCAAATGCTCGACTCGAAATTCAAAAGGGTTTTTAAATGTTACACAAAATTCATATTATTGCAAGGAGCAAAGCATTTTGATTAATTTAGATTCTTCAAATTGAAATATGCAATTCGATTTTCTCTATCGCCTTTTATTTCTCAAATATCTTTTAAAAACTAAAGAAAGTTCGCTAGTAGTTTTGACGTCCGCGAAAGGGGAATACGGAAAATTTTAACCAAATTGAAATCTTGATATTATTTAAAGCAAAAGTCAAATCGTTTTGCAGTCTTCAACAAAATTGTTCCCTCATCCGCATCAGATTTCAGTCAGGTTGTACCCGGATTTTCAATGCTTTTACTTTGTTTGGACCAATCAAAGTATATTCATTGGAACGCAAATTTAATCTACATTCTAGTGAGGTGCAACAATTAACGACTTAGATAGATTTTACTTTTGGAGTGTCGAATTGACACTCTAAGTCGGAAAAGGGAATTTTTTTTATCCAGGCTTCCAGGGTTCGTCCATAAAAAAGTAAAGATTTGCCGCCGACCGTGGCCTAGAGGATAGCGTTTTAGTCTTCTAAGCCAGAAGTCATGAGATCGAGTCTCGGTTATGGCATACATAGTACTCTTTCTGTGGGCTGGTGGTGTTAGATTAGTAAAATGCTAGCCATCAAACCCTTGAAAGATGTGCGCTTCAGTCTTAAGTTGAATTTGGATCTCTTCAAAGAAACATGAAGTTTCACTGAGATCCTATATGTGTGTGTTCGTTTAAAAAAAAGATACAATATTCAAGAACTTTTGAAATCATTTGGGGTCCCCGAAGAAATTTTTGTTTTTTGAAGCTTCTGAAAAAAGTTCCAAGCCTTCAAACTTGCAATAGTGTCAAAATGACACTCTAATGCGGATGGGGGTTAATGAAATGAAAGCTTTTTTTTAACTTTCTTGTTGAAGTCAGATAAATATCATTATATCTTCGAAATTATTTATATCTTCTAATATATAAAGATAAGTTGGACTATATCTATGTGGTTTATCTATAGGTGGGGACAAAACTACCCTTGCACGAGTGTGAAAATCGGTTTTTCAATGTTTTGATTGCTACGTCACAAGCGTTCATAAGCGTCTCGACGGTGAAGTCGCCATTCATCGTCGGCATACAATGTTTCATGCAATTTCAAAAAACATAATCAAAGCAGCCTTTTATTTGCGCATTTTATTCGTGACGCGCAGCCAAGGACTAATAAAATCGTGTACACGAGTGGCGATTCCCGCTCGTCTACGATTTTTACCCGTAAAGGTTCGCCAAAGCGCGAGCAGGCTGTGAAAAAAAATCCCTTAGGCTCGCGAACCATAGGAAACACGAGCGAGGCAGTCCAACCAACAGACGATTCTTTTGGATTTTGAATCCTGTCTCACTCATGGAAATCGTAACATACATGAAAATTTTCCCCGCGATTTTGGCTCACGAACCATTTAGCGAAAAGGTTCATGAACTTTTTTTTGGAAGGGAACGCGTGGTTATTCGATTTTCTTCCGTAGGCAGGCTGTGCGTCTCTTTAGGTACGCGTACGGGTAATAAATTGTGCTTCAAGCATCAGCAGGAAGTTCTTCATTTTCCACTGTTCTTTCAATTATTGTATGGAATATTTCTGTTTAATTTTAAAGTTTATTAAAAAAAAATTTTTTTTTGATAACTTACAGCGTTTTAAGATTAACGAAACTCTAAACATTAAATCAAATTCATTCTGCCATGTCAACTCCTGGGTGGTCAATTGAATTAAACAAAGCTTTTTGACAAAATTATGGATTAGAATGGACACAAGAAGGCCCTAATAATGATCTTTAACAACCGTTTAAAGAATAAATAATCAAATCAAATCTTAGAGCCTTACAATTTCATCCAAATCACTACATTTCTGTAGTAGAGGTTGAGTGTAAAATTCCATAACTGTTTTTTTTAATTTGGAAAAGACAACCACGATTCATATGTAAAGTTTCAATAAAAAAAACACATGCAAACGTATCAATGATTATTTTGGATTAAAGTGAATATAAAAAAAAAATTGATAAATTAATTCAATAATCAAAGAAGAGTTTTCAAGTAATTTTTCTTAAAAAAAAAACTTTCTTGAGGGGTTTTGGCTTGAGGGATACAAATATCTACGGAAAATTGCTTTTTCACCATCTTATTCACATGCCCCCAGGGTGGCCATAGAACCGGGAAAACCGGGAAAAAACCGGGAATTGAAAATCGAACTGGGAAAACCGGGAAAAAGCCGGGAATTCAGACCAAAAACCGGGAAAATTAATAAGAGAAAACCGAATATAAGTTTTGGTTCTAAAATTTCATTTTCATTTTTCATTCAACCCAAAATTCAAAATTCAATTTCCTGGTTAGAATTTAACAGTTCAAAAATGTGTCATAAGTTCGGAAATTTTTAAACTGCTCTCTGAATTCTCTTCAACTACCTCTAAATTGAAAAAACTAATTTATTTTACCGGAACCTATAGTTCAATGAGATGAGAAATTCAGAAAGTCTCTTAAAATTTGTTGAAGTATCGCATTACAATTATACAAACCATCAATCATATAAAATCAAGCAAATTAAAGTTAAATCACAGAAAACGTTGAATTTTGGTTGAAAATGTTAAAATAAGTAAATATTATAATTTTCCTGTGATAGTGTTTAATTTAAGAGTTAAACACAAGACAATCATCTTTATGCACGACAAAGTGTTTTTTTCGCAGCCTAATAAAAATTTGACATCGCCGAAACTTTGCTTTGTAAAAAAGGAAACCATCTACTATCAAACTATCAAAAAAATTTCCTTTTTTCATAAGGGTGTGTTTATGTCGATAGAAGCCTCTATATAAATTCTTCAAAAATCTTAAAGTGTTTCAACAGGTAGTTTCCTCAAAATATACATATTTGTGTTTTGAGTGAAGCATTAAAGAAAAAAAAAACCTTGAATTTGAATGTTAAAAAAGACCCATGTCGAAATAACAATACTATTGCAATAATATTGATTAAATATTTTTTGTTTATTTCTTTTCGATAGCACAAGTCAACCAAATTTAAGTTTTTCCGTTTGCCCGGGGGGGTGAGAGCTGATTTGATTAATTTGAGGGCGACATATCCAAATTTGCTGATTCAAGGGTTAACTTAAGAAATGTTTTATCTGAACTCTGTGATTTGCAAACTGTTGTATATGTCTATGATAATCTACATTCAATTGAAAATATTCAAAACCTCCATTTTACTACGGGGTTGCGAACTCATAACACTCGCCAGTCAGATTTCTTGCAACGAAGCCGATCCACAACATCATTAGGGCAAAAAAGAATTTCATTTATTGGACCTACTAAATACAACACCTTACCAACGGATATTAAAAACATAACCAATCGTTCCATGTTCAAAACCAAAGTGATACAGCTTTTGAAAGAAAAATTGAACCATTAAAACAGTCGATCATCAACCAGTCTTTGTTTTGTTTTGTTTACCTTTTGTACTTTTGTAGCGTTAATATCTAATATTATTTTTTCTTAAAAAAATTTGTAGTTTGTATTTTATCTTATAAAATTATTGAACATAACATAATAAAATTAGCAATAAATAAATAGTATGTTAGTAAATATCGAATAATGAATCTCTTCAAAGGAAATTATTTTCCATTGAGATTTCATATTGTAGTCAATTTAGTTAAATAATACATTTCCTCGCACGACATTATAAATATTTGTGTTCTCAGCATGATTAAAATTTGCTCGCGTTTAATCTTATTATCATTTTGCTGCCAGACATGCTGAGAACAGTAGCGTCCATTACCAGGGGGCTCAATTGAGCCTTTTGGTGTGGGGGAGTGTGGTGGGCCGCTACAAAATTTAAAAAAAAAAAAAAAAAAAAGAAAAAAGCCACATTTTAGAACTTTTCAAAGATACTAAAATCCTAGGTTTCGAATCGATGATAAACTTTCACGAAAACCGCAAATTGTTGAAACTTTTGAGAAAACTGTGGCGTCTTTTAAGTTTATTTTTCACAGTCTGGAGAATTTAAGAATATTTTGAAATATTTTTTTTTTTTTTATCAAAATGAATCAATTATTTTTTTAAAAGCATAAGTAAAAACAAATTTAAAATCTTCAACAAAATTGTAAATAGAATTTAAATCTTTGATATCGAAAGCTCCTTAATGCTCTTCAATGATGTCACAAATATTTTCCTTTTTTAGCTTAAGAATTCAAGCATTGCGTCTTTGAATCTAGAATATCTAGGTTAAATCTTAATCCTCTATCAATTGGGAGATAATAAATAGATTCGAAATCTGTTATTTTTATATAGCATTGTCGGTTTATTAGTTATTAATGATGTATATTACTCAAAACTTAGTATTTTTAAATTTCAAAACCCAATATCACATGAACTAGATTTGACATAATATGACAAATTTTTCGAATTCAGGACGGCACCATTTTAAAACATGTACACATCATGTTTGTATTGCAATCTGTATTTGATAACTTAGCTCATAGTTTCTGAAATTTTATATACACTGTTGAATCTTTTTGATTGATGAAATCTTATTTATCCACTTTTCAACTTATTTTTTGCATAAATCCTTAAAATCAGTTTTAGCATGCGTCTGTAGAAATTTATAGATTTGTGTTCCTGATACAAGTGTTATTTTCAAGCCGACATTCCAAAAAACGTTATAACTCTATCACATTTTTCTGCATAACAAAGTCTATCCACTACTGAATGAAAAATGAAAACGTTGAGATTTTTTTGCAATTTGCAATTTCAATGTATCAAAATTTTATTTTGAACTCAAAATCCATGAGTGCTGAAGTTCAGATTTTTTTTAATAGTTTAGGTAGTTTAATGCGAGTATCAATAAATTTAATTTGCAAAATTTAATTTGAATCAAAAATTAATGTTTCTTATGTTTTATTGATTTATGATACTTTTGATTTTGTTGTAATAAATTTAGATATTATACTTAAAAAATCCTTTTGCAATTTTTTTCTATATTCATTTTGAAACTGAAATTTCTTAGTTTAGAATAGAAAAAAAGCAATGGGTGAATCTGAATTGAATAAATGTTTTGAATTTTGTCTTTATCTCAAACTTTGATATGCTGTTGAATAATCCCCAAAACTGCTTGATAAAGACTCTGTAACTTGTTGCCCATATTTTTTTAACTTTTTAAGTCAGAATTCAAGATGCAAAAACAATGTTTGGTGAATGGTTTCTAATTAGTTATTCATTGCAACGAGTTACAAAATGTTATTTTATAGCACGAGTCATAAATGAAATCAACGGGCTTGCCAAGTTGGATAATTACGTCGAGTGCTGAAAAAAATTGAGTTTTGCAACGAGTGGCATACACAATTTTATGAAAATTTTGAAAATCCTTAGAAAATCCATTAATTGACCTACAAAAAGTGCATCTTGCAAATGATCAATGACTAAAAATTTGTGATGAAGTAGATCTTGGACTGTACTTTTGCAGACAAAAATAATTTGAATTGAAAATTATCGCTTTTCGATAACTGACTGTCTCAAAGTTAACTTTTTAGCACTGAATTACATGAAATACAACTATTCAAAAATAGAAATTGATTTTTTTTGCAAATATTTACTTTTCAATGTATAAAAAAATCTGTACTGAATTCTAAAGAATATAAAACAGAAGACAAGTTCTTCGGAAAATGGTAGGATCAGCTAAAGTTATCATGAATAAAAATAATTCTTTTTCTTATATCTGTTCATAATTACCCAGGTTTATATGTTGAGATTCTTGTTACGTGAAAATTTTTAGTGTTGGCGATATATCTAGAGGAATCTTAACACTGCGTCTAGATACGATTAGTGGTCTTTAAAATTTTTCCCTTTATTGGTCATGGGGAATTTTTGTATTCACAAACGAACAAGAAATCTTGTTCATACAATCTCATATTCACAGATTTTAGAAACTAATAAAGTTATGTATAACGGTTGATTTCCAAGATCTTGACGATTATTGGTATTTTAAAAACTAAAGATAAGTCTAGATAATCAAACAATGCCTAAAAACAAGTGTTCATAATTGCCCCGTGTTTTGAAAAACATGGGAAATTATAAACAATCCTTTGTGAATCAGTATGATAAATGTTTGGCAAAAATTGATATAACACTTGAAGATGCATTTATTACTGACTGTAAAACGTCTGAAAACAGCATTTTTACTGAATTTACTGTGACAAGGGAGTACGTGATTGTACGCCCTCAGAACAATTTTAAATTTTAGAGACGTGGATTTTGTGAGCTTTGGTAACACAATTTATATCTGTAACACATAAAAAAATTTGTAAACATGATTTAAAACCCCTTTACGTTTTTTAAATTTGAAATTCCAAACTTATATAACTTCCTCAATTTGAACTTCGGAAGAAACTTGAAAATAACAAAGGGGATACAATTAAGATGGCGAAGTAGCACATTTCTAGATTGGACTTTTATTTTTTTTTATCCTTCCCCCACCCCATACATCTTTTTAGGATGCGGAGGAACTTTTATCCTTCGGATAATTAAATCAATATTTTTTCTATCTGTTACTGGGCCAGATTGCATCCTTTCGAAATTCTATATACAAATTTGCCAAATTTCACGTTGTTTAACATCAGAAAGGACAAACTTAAATTCACAAATTATATACATCGTTTAAATTTACAACATTGTAAATTATTTTCAAGAAATTGTTATGAAAACTTTGAAAAATCGATTTATTTCATCTGTCCACGCGTTGCATTTGGCGCAATCAACAACCATGTGGAGACAAAATAACGAAACGGAAAACACGACCATCAAGTGTGCAATGCGTTTTCCAATTTGGTTCACGAGCCAGAATCGCGAGGTTCGCGAGGTTTTCTGCCACGGCTCGCTCACGATTTTCTGGCGATCGGATTCCCCTTGAAAAAAATCCCCTACAATCACGTGTTTGCCGAATCGCGAACCTACTGTGGTCAGAACTTTTGTGAACTACGCGCGGTTTTGTTTCTTGGCTGCTCCGATTTGAATACGATTTTTTTAGTCCTTGCGCGCAGCACGCACAGTGGTTCGAATCCCCAAAAAGCTGGAAAAAAGTATTTTTCAAGTCGGCGACAATTAATTTTTTTGTTGGAATCGAATCTCCAATATTCAAGAAAATTTATGATGTAATTAGATATTTTCTAGGACATTTTATACACCTCCCATGGAACATACATGAACGACAACTTAAACACAAGAATATAAAATAGGATTTTTTATTCTCAACCCAAAACAACTAAAAAAAGCATATAAATCTTAAAAATTTATAAATGTCTATACCGAAGTGATATATTATGATCTAATTTACTGTTTGGAGATAAAAAACGTCCTCAATATCATGAACTAATAATGTTTCCCTTAATTGAGAACCCAAAATTAGATGATAATTTTTTTTTCGATTCACTCTATTTATTTTTCGGAAGCAAAAATAAAGCTTGCGCTGCCGATCGCCGTGCTAAATTATATACCGTTGGATAGGTCAAAGCCTCTTTAAAAACATATCTTAAAATCAGCTGCTAGTTTTTGTTATATTTTGAATGCGATGTCTTTGAGTGGAACGCTGTTAGGTTCAAAAATGAAAATTTTAATGTAAAGAGTTTAGAGTAAACCAAGAATTGTTTGCTTCGATATTCATGCAGATTCACCATAAAATATCAGTTTTAATATTAATACAACAACCCTAGAGGAATTTAGGAGCCCATACTTAATTTTAACAAACATATTCATAAATGATTGAAAAATATTCGATTTTCCAGTATAAAGCTCAAACCTTATTTTGGCAAGTATAGGAAAAAATAGGAAACTTTGAAAAAAATAAACTGTAATTACTTGTTTTTTTCAACTTCCCGTATATAACCTTTAACAAAATCGCTTTTTATTATTTTTTTCCAATTTTTTTTTTTTTTGATTTTTAACCACTGTGGCACGGCGACGCTGTTTGTTCTAAATAATAAACAACATTGTTTGGGTCTCAAACATTCCTCCTACCTAATAATGCCGTTTTCGGTTTTCTCCACTGGCGCGGGCAAAACTTTCTCTGAATAAACAAACAGAATCGTCACCCAGGACGATGCAAATATATGGTTGCTATAGTCAACCTTATGCTTGCCCCCAACACTGACAACTTCTACGGGTTGCAACCGCCTGCTTGAGGTTCAAACCTCGGGCAATTCTAGTGGACTTCTGAATTAATAAACGAACACAAAAACAGCAGTTAGGGCAAAACTCGTGGATAACTAGGTTGCCACTGCTTATAAACGAAAACACTATAAGTTTCTATGGCTACATTTGGACGCCTAAAACTTGACTTCATGATGGCGTCGTATTACGTCACAATCGTTCATAAATAACTGTATGGATACAACGAACTAATACTAAAGTTTTTCGTTGTCCCCACCTATAGATAAACCACATAGCATAGGGACTATACACGTTTGTTAATTTGTTTGTATGCACCTTATACAAATCAAGATCGCTTAACCGATCAGCCTAAAATTTGATACAGAGGTGTAGTTGGACCAGAATAAAGTTTTGATAATAGTTCTGAGCTCCTCCCACATAAGAAAAGGGACCCTCCACAACTTTCGGTTTTATTCACACGAAGCAAAAGTCATGGCACCCATTTTGTCAACCGATTTTTTTTCCTTTGGCGGAGTTATTTTCACCATCACCATGGGCCGGCATTAGAAACGACCATTCAGATTCACGTGTACTGAAAGCAAATCAAAGCTTGCTGAGCATTAAAAATTTGAAAGGGAAAATTTTGGCGGGTGTTTTCATTCCTTCTTCTGTTCAAAGCACGTGATACAGGTACGAGGTATTTGAATGCAATAATGAGCCAACATTTTGGATTGAAAAATACAACTAGCCTGTTAGGTTAGGAATACATTGACTAGAATTGTGGTGGTTTTCAAAATGCTCATATACAGTGAACTGAACAGTGAACAGTGAATTGACTTCTTTAGCTAAAAAACTAATTGGACTGAGGTTGAAAAATAATGAACCGATTTTCATGAACTCCAGCTTTAAAGAACCAACTATTGTCATATTTGTGGAACCCCTCATAGAGCAAAAAAAAATGGTAAGATTCAGAGTTATAAGTTGAAGGCTTCGATTTCAACCTTTTCAAAATGAACTTTTTAAGCATTTCAGTTTAATAACTGGATATATTTGAATACAAAAAACGATTGTATCTCTGACTTTGATCACTGGCAATATTGAAATAAAATTATAACAGCTCCAACACGTGAAAAGGGTCTATGTTCATTTATGACGTTTCAAGAAAACGCGTTCGAAAATTTTGCCACCTTTTTTAAATCGACAATTAAAATTCACGAGGAATCTTCCAAGTCTATAATATATTATGGTCAAAACGGTGCTTAGGATCATTCCCAGTGTCCGGCACAAAAACGCTATTCCGCTAGTCGCTAGTTAGTCCGCTAACTTTCGGTTAGCGAATTAATTTTCTCACTACTTTTTTCTTCAGCTAGCGGATAAGAAAGTTCCGCTAATTTCTAGTTCCGCTAACTGAAGAACGCTACTTCTTTGAAGTGTTAATTTGGCCAGGGACTTATAGATCATAAATTCGGCATCATTCAGATTTAAAATTTTGATCGGTTTTTTTACTTTCGTTAAAGATTGATTTAAGAAGCTATTCGATCTCGATTTTTACTGGAATCATAGGAATATACGTCTTTTGGAATTGTCTTGACTTGATTTTAGGTCTGAAGAATAAGCCTTCTTCAAATTTAAAAAAATTGAAAAAAGGTTGTAAAAATTGAAATTTCCAGAACAAAATAAGTCAATAAATCAACCAATCTTTTGAGTATCAAAGTCAAAAAAGATGAAAAACTATTTCAAACAAAACAAAACATCTACCTTAAGAGAATCTTTGCATTAACTGAGGCAAAACAAAAACTTGATAAACGGGTAAATATTTTGAAAAATTTAATTCTGTTAATTTAATTTCTTATTGTTAATTTTGTTTTCTTATTGTAAAACATTTCAAGAATGTTGTGTCAAATTTTCAAGTCAATTGAAGCAAAACTGTAGAAGTTATAGGCCTTTATCTCCTCCTATCTAATACTGCAAGAAAGCAAGAGCAGAAACTTCAAACGCGTTTTTCTCGAAAGCACATTTTTAAAGTCCGTGGACATCGTCATTTGAAAACTACTTATCCGATTCTTTTCAAATTTTGAACATATTTTCTACATATAAAATACCAGACCCCAACGTTTTCCTTTTTTGTTTTTTTTTACTTTGGGAAGATTTTACAGATAAAAAATGGCGGATTTTTTCGTGAAAAATCGTAGTTTTTACTTCAAACAGCCACAAAAATTTCATAAAAAATTTTTTAAGTTAAATAAAAACGTTGGGGTCCAGAAAAACATCTATTAAAAATATTTTGCTCGGATTTTTTGATTTCAGATGATTCTGTGCTGAGATATAGTGTCCACCGCAAATCCTGTTTTCAAAAACGCATCCTCGAAAGTGCTCCGTCACCGGCTCATTTTTCAATATTTTTCTACGAAAAAATTACTTAATGTTCTTTCAAAAATGCTTTGTGTAATGCAAAAAATTTGAATACATTTGTTTGAAGGGTAGCTCTAGAAAAAAAATCGTGAAAATGGGTGTTTTTTTTTTATACCCGTTAGACCCTCCCCCCACCCCTTAACAACTTTCCAAGTCAATATTATAATTAAAGATGGCCGCTAAATTTGTGTTTTGCTAATCTTCTTCAAAATTTTCTAGTATTGATTAGCGATTAGCGCTTTATTATAGATCGATAACTTTTACGCAACATTTAGCGGTTTTAATTAGCGATCGCTAACTTTGACCGAGTTAGCGATCTAATTAGCGCCGCTAACTTTTCAGTTAGCGATGCCGAACACTGATCATTCCAAAATATGTTTTTATCGATACGAGGGTACTATAGAGGAAAAATAGCTCGCAATTGTTTATAGAACCTAGCTGGAGTGTGAATTTCGTCTAAATGTTTTATACACCCTTTGCTTTGTACTGTATGTCTCATATGTGTGTCTCTATAAGGAATTTCCCCACGTGTCAGACGAACAGCTGATTCCTCATGTTTACATTTTCTCGGCATATCGTGGTAGGGTAAACATAACAACAACATTACGTATGTTCAATGACCAGATAGTAACGATATGATATTGGCAATGCAATTGTAGTGGTTTTGCAAGCACACCTTGGTGAGGAGCATATAAATTCTTTGTTTAATGATTTGTAAATTCATAACTAATTGAGACATGGAGGTTTTTTGATGCTTTTAATTAAAGAAGTTTTTAAAAGAAAGCATTGAACAGTGCTTATCATCAAAGATCAAAATGGCGACTAGTTGGTGTTTACATTATTCAAAACAAAAACAAAAAGCTACCCTACCACAATATGTCTCAGGAAATACTCTATAGGAGTTAGTAATAGCTTTCCGCATCCTTCCCCTTTTAATGTTTTGCTTCTAGAACGTTTGCTTTGTTGTGGAGTAAAGGGTGTATAAAACAATTTGTGTGAGGATTATGCCATTTTATGGCTCTAAATTTTTAGATCCTTTGCTCAAACTGCATTATAAATCTAACGAAAACTGATAAACTAAAAACGGTGTTTGGGTTACGTAGAGGTCATATTGGGCTATTTGAATCCACAGAAAACGGGTTTTGTTTACTTTGTCTTTTATATCCTTTTCCAGTGCTGCAAATTTTCTGAAAGCACGAATGATATTGACTGTGTTTTTCTAACAGTGTAAAAAGCTTGAACTGAAATGAGTGGAATAGAAAAGTCAACGAATATAAAAGCTTCTGATCGGCTCGGTCATCTTCGTGCCTACGGCAAGCTTTGCGAGTATGTCTATCAGTCAGTAGAAAGCTTACTCGTAAACCCGAACTAACTTGTTTCACTCGATTGCTACGAAAGCGTCTTTCGCTTAGGCGTTTCTGTCACTCACTGCATTCGATCAGTGAATGTAGCTTTAGCATTCAATCAGTGTCAGCGAAAATTGCTGATAATTTCAGTAGGCATTTGTTTTTGCCATTTTCAAAAATTGTGAAATGGGATTGGAAAAGAAAACACGTTTGGAAATTCGCTAAGACTATACGATTATTTAGAGGGGACGGGAAGAGATATGAATATAAATTTCTTGATGACGACATGGCGAATATCTGACAAATATGACAAAAATTTGACAATTGTGGTCAAAAAATGACAAAATTATGACAAAATGTAATAAATGTGGAGGAAAAATGACAAAATTATGACAATATTTAGTATGACCAAGATCTGACAAACATGACAAAATTATGGCCTAAATATGACAAAAAATGAACTATAAACTGACAAAAAATAACAAAGACATGACAAAAATCTGACAGATGAGACACAAATTTGACAAATGTGACAAAAAATATGAAAAATATTACAAAAATATAGCAAAATTTTGACAATACAATAACAAAACATGACACAAAAATTAAAAAAATTAAGACAAAAATCTGACAAAAATATGTCAAAATTAAGACAGAAATATGACATTAATTTAACAATAAAATGACAAAAAATCGACAAACCTTAGTCAAAAATATAACAAATGTGTTAAAAATAAGACAAAATTATGGCATAAATCTGATAAATATGACAAAATCATTTTAAAAAAATTAACAATAAAATGAAAAAACATGGCAAACTTATGACAAATTTGGTTAAAAATGGCAACATTCTGAAAGATTTGACATTTGTCAGATTTTTATCACTTTATCATAATTTTACATAGTTTGACGACATTTTTGTCCCTTCAATTTAATTTTTTTTAATATTTTAATCATAAATTGGTCATGTTTGTCTTATTTACATATGTCATAAATTTGTTTTATTTTTATCACAATTTTATGTCATGATATTGTCATTTTATTGTTATATATAGACCCCGCTCGTTTTTGGCAACACGCCCATAAATTTTATGTTGGCAAAATCGAATGTTGCCAAAATCGAACGGTTTTTTTGTCACTTTTTTATTTTTGATTTTCATTTCAAATAAATCAAAATTGATGTGTCTAAACCGTATATCAGCATAAATATTTTCAATTTGGCTCAATTATATTAGTTTTAAGCAGTAAAACTTGGAAAAATTCATGTTTGAACTGTTTAAAACTTTTATAATTAAGCCGAATTGAAAAATTATATGCTGATGTTACGTTTAACATGAATTTTGATTAATTTGAAATGAAAATAAAAAATAAAAAAGTGTCAATAAAAACCGTCTTTTTTGGATGTTGCCAAAATCGAACGGTTTTTGCTCGGATGTTGCCAAAATCGAATGTTGCCAAAATCGAACGGGGTCTGTATTCGTCATATTTTTACCACGCTTGTCTTATTTTTGAACTTTTTTGCCAATATTTCGTCATATTTTTGTTATAGTTGTCACATTTTTGTCAGTTGTTATATTTTTGCAAAATTTTGTCATTTTTGTAAAAAAAAATTGTCACATTTTTATATCAAATTTGTCATATTTTTAACACCGTTGCGTTGGTTTTTTTTTATTATATTGTAAAATTAAAGTCATATTTGTCAGATTTTTGTATTTTTTTTGTCATAATTTTGTCATACTTTTACCACATTTGTCATGTTTTTGTAATTTTATTGCCAAATTTTTGTCATATTTGTGTCATAACTTTGTTAAATTTTTGTCGTAATTTTGTCCCCACATTCGTCCCACACGCTCCCTCGCCAGCGTTCTTCTCGCCAACCCGAACACTTATTTCTCAACCTTCCTTTTTTTTCTTATCAAAATCCTTAAAAAATAGGAATCTCAGCAGTAATTATTCAATTTCCGCAAGTCTAGCGCATCGAACAAGCTTTGTCACCATTCAACTAAACTTAATGATAATCGAATGGAGCTTTTTTCACTTTCAGCAATGTTTGCTTGATACTGAAAATGAAGATTGGATAAAGCACCGATGTTGCCGATTCGCGAATGAGTATGCAGAGTGCTTTCGGGATTGAGCTTTCTGTTCATTATCAGATGAATGCAGATGGAAATGAACTGAGTACACTGCAGTAAATTCAATTGAAAATTGAAAACTGACACTGATTATTTGCAGCACTGATCATTATTAACATTACCATCGTTTATAATTTTTTATCTTATTCATTTAAAATTTGAATTTATGTTTTTTTATTTAATCTGGTGTTATATTTCATGTACCATTCTGCACTTAATCTTATGATTTTATTTGAAATTTAAATTTTATTTAGTTTTTTCATGTTTCGGAAACACTGATTCCAAATTTGTAAACTTGACTGCGTATTTTCAAACAAATCTCTAATTTAGAAAAAGGAACAGCATTTTTAATAATTACCAGAAAAAGCATTTGGTTTGAAACTTTTATTTTGTTTTTTTTTTTAAGTAAAAAAAATTTATTTTTCGAGTTTTTGTGATGCTTATTAGTAGAAAAATAGTTTAGAGTGTCAATTTCCTTATTAATTGCTCGTTTTTGATGTTGTTATTAATTTTTTTGTCATTTTGAATTTCGAAACACCACCCCCCTCCCCCCTATGGACGGTTCCTTCGCACGGACCTGCTCTACTATCGTGGTTTTCATTTAAATATACCTAAACAAAACTCACAATTACTATCACAAACTATCACAGCTGATATTTGTTAAAATAATCAGTGCTGAAGTACCGAATAAGTCCGCAGGCTTCAAACATCGACATACCTACGATTATTTGTTTTGTTTATCTTCGTGCTTATCCATTCGTTTACTTTTTCAAAGTTTCAGATATTTTCGATCAAATCATTAAGTTGTTATCTTCTGATGCAGTGTGTGGCAAAAAACGTGATGGTTTGAATCTTTTGATAAAAAAAATTATCATAACCGGCGATATTTTGAAAATCTGTAACCATCACTAACTAGCTATCAGCTGACTCACTCGACGGCAAAAGCCAACGAGAGATTCAATCGATCGTTTGCTCTAAGTTAAGTTTAAATCCCTCTCGTTTATAATGGCCTTATCAACAATTCGCTACTAAATTTATTGTTCTTTTTTTTCTTCTTGTTTAATCAGGGGGCGAATACGATTCAGCTTATCTGTTTCACGTTTCCGATTAGAATTAATCGAGAAAAAAACTTGTTCTGAAAACCGAACTTTTAAAATCAATTCACTTTAACTTCCTTAACAATTTCAGGAAAAACAATCACAAAGAACGGGATTCCCTCAAATAAAAGTAAACAGGCTCAATGATTCACACATCTTCTTAGCTACTGGTAGAATTTTTCAAACGGGTTTCTACTCACATTGGCTGCGGCATCGGATAGACTCCGGTTCCGGTGGCATGTTGCTGCATCATCGGTGGCCCGGCCGCTTGGTTCGGAATCTGCGTTACCGGATACGGAGCGACGTGATGCTGCGTCGAGGTGATGACAACCGGTGCTGAAAATGTGACATGGTTGATTTTTTTTTTTAAATATCTTTTATCGGTATCGATATCCAGGAAAGGTATACTCACTGGCAATGACGGCACCTGCATCGCGCCTCCTCTTGCAGCACATGCCGCACAACGAGAAGAACACAAACAGGATGAAGCAAATAGCAATCGGAACGAAGATGTCCATTTTTTTTTGGTTTGGAGGTTTGTTGCTGATGGTCTTTTATTAGAACACTGCTGAGTCTACGATCTACGATTTACGCTCCCTCAAACACGAAGAATGGTTGAGGGTGGCTGAAAGATGATATAAAATAACGTTAGCAAGGTCGTCACGAACCAGTGAACCAAAAAGAACCACAAGAAACAAAAAAAAATTTGATAATTTTACTCGAAAAACGCATACGCCTGACGACGACATCACACAACTTTTATCGCTTACTTTTGATAGCGGAAAAATAAGCTTCAATTCAAACACGAGTCGCGTTAATTCTATAGTGCTATCTACCACTTATCCACCATCAGATAATCAGCGAAATACTCACTTGAGTGCAATCCGAATGGATTGAATGGGGAAGAACTTCGGACTAGCAAGAGCCCAATCAGGAAACCCGCTGTCTAACTAAAAGCGCGGCTTGCGGAAAATGCAATCGGATGACTAATCCTATAGGCTCCGATTGTTCATCATATCAATGATGAAATCGAATCACTTACTGGTCTGGTCAGCCTAAGTGTTTTGTCTATCGATGCTGGACAGCTACTAACTCACACAGAGAAGCACCAAACTCAGAAGAACCGAAGAATGAACCGGAGTATGTTTTGATTAACCAGCTCTGATTTCAGCTGTCGATCCAAGGGAATGCCAGAAAGACCGACTGACTGAACGAACGTACCTATACGCAAAAACGCCTTCGCTAGCAGTTTCTCTTTATGCCTCTATGCGTTGAGGCGTATGGCGAGGTACGCTTAAAGCTTGTCAGTTGGTGTTGGTGCGATGAAACTGACGTCATGCCTATACGCATCAACTGCAAGGATGCCAGGCGTATGGAAGGTGGCACACTGAGAAGAAAGAATAAGACGGCGAAATTTTTACAATAAATCAAAAAAATAGAAACTTATAGGAAGATTGAAGATTAATACACAAACGACTTTTTTTTAACTTTTAAGAAGGCCCAAGACCTATATTATCACGAAACATACTATAACACTCTGAAATTAAAAAAAAAATAAAATGATTTCGTACGTTAATTTCAATAACCGCAATATTCTTGTTTTCTGTTATCAAAACGAATGAAAAAGAAACTGTCAAAATGATCATAATTATCAAAATTGTTAAAATTTTTGAAATTTGTCCAAATTGTCAAAATTGTCAAAATTCTCAAAATTGTAAAAATTGTCCAAATTGTCAAAATTTTCAAAATTGTCAAAATTGTCAAAATTGTCAAAATTGTCAAAATTGTCAAGATGGTCCAAATTGTCAAAATTGTCAAAATTGTCAAAATTGTCAAAATTATCAAAATTGTCAAAATTGTCAAAATTGTCAACACTGTAGAAATTGTCAAAATTGTCAAAGTTGTCAATATTGTCAAAATTGTCAAAATTGTCAAATTTGTCAAAATTGTCAAAATTGTCAAAATTGTCAAAATTGTCAAAATTGTCTAAGTTGTCAAAATTGTCAAAATTGTCAAAATTGTCAAAATTGTCAAAACTGTCAAAATTGTCAAAATTGTCAAAAATGTCAAAATTGTCAAAAATGTCAAAAATGTCAAAAATGTCAAAATTGTCAACATTGCCAAAATTGTCAAAATTGTTTAAATTGTCAAAATTGTCAAAATTGTCAAAATTGTCAAAATTGTCAAAATTGTCAAAATTGTCAAAATTGTCAAAATTGTCAAAATTGTCAAAATTGTCAAAATTGTCAAAATTGTCAAAATTGTCAAAATTGTCAAAATTGTCAAAATTGTCAAAATTGTCAAAATTGTCAAAATTGTCAAAATTGTCAAAATTGTCAAAATTGTCAAAATTGTCAAAATTGTCAAAATTGTCAAAATTGTCAAAATTGTCAAAATTGTCAAAATTGTCAACATTGTCAAAATTGTCAACATTGTCCAAAAAGACAAAATTGACATAATTGTCAACATTGTCAAAAAAGACAAAATTGACATAATTGTCAAAATTGTCAAAATTGTCATAATTGTCGAAATTGTCAAAAATGACAAGATTTTCCAAATTGACAAGATTTTCAAAATTGCCAAAATTGTCAAAATTTTCAAAATTGTCTAAATTGTCAAAATTGTCAACATTGTCAAAGTTGTCAAAATTCTCAAAATTGTCAAAATTGTCGAAATTGTCAAAATTGTCAAAATTGTCAAAATTGTCAAAATTGTCAAAATTGTCAAAATTGTCAAAATTGTCAAAATTGTCAAAATTGTCAAAATTGTCAAAATTGTCAAAATTGTCAAAATTGTCAAAATTGTCAAAATTGTCAAAATTGTCAAAATTGTCAAAATTGTCAAAATTGTCAAAATTGTCAAAATTGTCAAAATTGTCAAAATTGTCAAAATTGTAAAAATTGTCAAAATTGTCAAAATTGTCAAAATTGTCAAAATTGTCAAAATTGTCAAAATTGTCAAAATTGTCAAAATTGTCAAAATTGTCAAAATTGTCAAAATTGTCAAAATTGTCAAAATTGTCAAAATTGTCAAAATTGTCAAAATTGTCAAAATTGTCAAAATCGACAAAATTGTCAAAATTGTCAAAATTGTCAAAATTGTCAAAATTGTCAAAATTGTCAAAATTGTCAAAATTGTCAAAATTGTCAAAATTGTCAAAATTGTCTAAGTTGTCAAAATTGTCAAAATTGTCAAAATTGTCAAAATTGTCAAAACTGTCAAAATTGTCAAAATTGTCAAAAATGTCAAAATTGTCAAAAATGTCAAAAATGTCAAAAATGTCAAAATTGTCAACATTGCCAAAATTGTCAAAATTGTTTAAATTGACAAGATTGTCAAAATTGTCAAAATTGTCAAAATTGTCAAAATTGTCAAAATTGTCAAAATTGTCAAAATTGTCAAAATTGTCAAAATTGTCAAAATTGTCAAAATTGTCAAAATTGTCAAAATTGTCAAAATTGTCAAAATTGTCAAAATTGTCAAAATTGTCAAAATTGTCAAAATTGTCAAAATTGTCAAAATTGTCAAAATTGTCAAAATTGTCAAAATTGTCAAAATTGTCAAAATTGTCAAAATTGTCAACATTGTCAAAATTGTCAAAATTGTCAAAATTGTCAAAATTGTCAAAATTGTCAAAATTGTAAAAATTGTAAAAATTGTCAAAATTGTCAAAATTGTCAAAATTGTCAAAATTGTCAAAATTGTCAAAATTGTCAAAATTGTCAAAATTGTCAAAATTGTCAAAATTGTCAAAATTGTCAAAATTGTCAAAATTGTCAAAATTGTCAAAATTATCAAAATTGTCAAAATTGTCAAAATTGTCAAAATTGTCAAAATTGTCAAAATTGTCAAAATTGTCGAAATTGTTTTTTTTTAATGTCAAAATTGTCAGAATTGTCAAATTTTCAAAATTGTCAAAATTTTCAACATGAAATGTCAAAAAATTCACAAAATGTTCAAAAATTGTTTATTGTCAAAATAATTTTAAAAAAAACACCAAGAAAAAAATTGATAGAAAAATGATCAAATCGTTGACAATTTCAATATATTAAAAAAATTTAAGGCTGCTGATGGAACTGCTCAAGGCCTATTTTTGTGATATTCACTTTTCCTCAGTAAAAATACAGTTTTTAGAATTTTGTGAATATACATCTAGTTTTTTTTTTTGTTTCTTTTATTCCTTACATGGTTTTTCTTCTTCCACTTGTCGTCCACCATTTCTTCCATTTGTTTACGTTTAAACATGTATACGTTCAAATATACATGAGGAAATATATGCTTTGTGTTCTGGAAATGTTTTTTTTTTGTTTGTTTTTATTTTCCTCCTAGTGGTAGCAAACTTTTTTTGCTATCGTTTTTTTTCGTAGTGAGTTTTTACTTTTTATTCTACACTTGCGGGGAACAACTTTTTTTTTCTCCTTTATGACAATTTTAGACAAATGTTCATCAAACACAAACAGCTTTTTCGAGGTTCGTGACATTCAGTTTGTTTTTGTTTTGGTTTTTACCCCTTTAGGGAATTTTTCTGTGTTCATCATCTTTATGCACTAATAATTTGTCGTTTTTTTCTTCAGCTTAGTAAAATATATCTGCTGGATGTATATATATCGATCATAACAATAGTGGCATTGTTGCTTCTTAAATTTTACGAGTGGTTTGTTAATTTTTTTTTGTTTCTCTTCTTTTCATATATTCATATCATAAGGATCTCAGCGCGATTTTTTTTTTACAGTAGGAAAACAAAACAGAGAAACATAACGATATTTATAGTTTTTTTTCATATATATTTCTTCTTCTATCTTCAGTTTGTCACTACACTTGGCTACCAAAGTCGCATTATTTAGTTTAGTTTTAATGGATTTTTTGTTTGTTTTTTTTTTATTTAAGGTACAGCATATTTGTTCGTGACAGTTTTGTTTTGCCCTTTTAGATCACTTGTTTTGCAGATTATTTTCACCTTTTATAAATGACTCAAGGATTTTATTCATGTTTTCCTTTTTAAGGGAAGGTATCGATAGGATTCATCTACATATTTGTCGTTCCATCTTTGCGTAAATATTTTTTCCCTAATTTTCCTTCTACAAAATCGGGCTTCACGATCTTACGTTCTAGGTTCTACAAAAATATTGACAAACAAAAACAGTTAGAACAGAGTTTGCATCAATGGGATCACAATTAGTATGGTAGTTTACTTTTAAGTGTAATAATTGTTGACTTTTTTCATTCATTCATTTTCCTTTTCTTTTGTTTTGGTTCACTGATAGGGTCACAATAATTTAACTACTGTACTCAACATTTTTTTTTTCAGCGGGGAGTCTTTACATAATAAGCTCTTGGTTTGTATTTTTTTTACTCTTTTTTAATTTGGGTCCAACACACTCCTACCTTCTAAGCATGCAATTTCACTAGTTTAAAGAAAAATGTAAAAAAAAATCATACCAATATACATCATCTCAAGTTAAAAAAAAACTCAAATGTAAACATAAAATAAAAACTCAAAAAATCGAAATTTTCATACAATTATTTTTTACAGTGCACTGTGAAAATTTTATGTTTACGTTAACAAAACAAAGCAATATTGAAACCTGCGATCCATGGCAACGAAGGCTCCATTTTTTATTCAATCGCCTACTATGGAACGGAAACTGGTGGGAACTAATTCGTAGTTTTCGGTTTTCAGTTTTGGTTTTGTTCAGGCACGATTTCTGTGTTCTTTTTTTTTCTCCCCGAAAAAAAAACCGATTGTAGTTTGTTTAATTATTGATTTTTTCGTTTCCGTTATTTTTTTTCATCGCAAGAGTATGATTTTCTAAACTTCTTTGTGTATTGTTCAATAAATGACAAGCTAGGCTCCGTGCGGGTGCATTATTTGTTGTCGTTTATGGTTGTTGTAGTGTATTTTTCCTAGTTTCTTGTCTGTGTTGGTAAGTTTATTTTTTTGTTGTGTGAGTATCAGGGTGCATTTGCCTATTTGTTTTGTGCCCTATTATATCTGTTCTTCGTCAAAGCCAATGCCTACTTTGTAAGATACGTTTTGCTGGTAACTTCACGTTCCGGGTTTCGACTCTATCTTTTTGTAATGGTCCCTAAGGAATGGAAAAGTGTGTTCCTTGCACTTCTACTACCAATTATTTCGGACCATTGGATATCGTCGCGAGATTTCTCAGCGGGATTTCTTCGCTTATATTTTTTTCCTCAGGTCCTGTGCTCTAACAAAATGAATGGTGATTCTCTTCTAACTAATAAGGGCATTTTAGTTGATCTAGGAAGATGGGGAAGAAACAGACTGTCATAGGAGCAATTTGATGTTTATTTTATTTGATTTTTTACGATACCAAAATTTTTGGATGCGAAAGACATTTTAAAACGCGCTTTGAATCTTGATTTTGGGTGTTAAGACCACTGCAGGTTGATAAGAAACATATGACTTATATAAAAGAAAATGTTGTTATCATTTCAATCCCAAATTGTAAAAAGGTGATCAAAGGTGTTGGAGTCAAAATCAGTGGCCAGTGGCTTCGGCCAGTGACCTAAAAGATCTGACTCGACGACCTTCAATTGGTGTCTAGGTCTGAAGATCTTCTATACCCCAACGACCTTCCAGGTGACGAAGCCTTGCTGCGGCTTGACGACTTCCCATGGCACCGGTCCGACAACCTTCCAAAGTCTCTTCGTTCTATCTCGAGTTTTCCTGGTTGTGGTCCTACGACCGCCCAAGGCAACGACCTCGCAGTGACTTCGGCCCGGCGCTTTTGTTTTTGCTCGACCCCTCACCTTCCATCTGGTTCCCGGCTCGTCAACTTTCCAACTGAACCCCGGACCAAGGATCTCCCTAATGGCTCCGGGCCGACGACCTTCCAGTGATTCCGGTTCTCTCCCTATCGCTCCGGCGCTACGACTTTCCAAAGTTCCTGCCCAAAAAAATCCCGTGGAATACTGGTACATGTGTAATGGTTGAGTTCGAGAGGAAGCCCTCATTCAGCTAAGTTAAGCAATTTCAGTCTCTCCAAGTTAAGATGGTAGAAGCGGCAGAAACTGCACTGTCTACTCGATTCTGAGGATAAGGTATATGAAGAGACGGTGATTCAGAGACGGCTCCACACCTAAAATTCAGCCTTTACTCCAATCATGAGTTCACTATACTTCAACGCCATTGGCATAAGATATGAACGCCAGCGGAGATGATTCTATTTGAGACCTCCCAGCGCAACTGCATTGCGTATGACTGAAGGAAACAAAATATAAACGTTTTCATGTCCCTTCCTGTCCCATCAGAAGATAAAGGAGGATGGAAGCAGTGAATGTATGGATTGATCCGCTCGGTCAATGCTGAGCGTGCGTATGTGAGGCAGCATTAGGAAATCTGCAGAGAAAAAAAACAGTCAATAGGTACTGCCAAATGCAAAAAGACAGATAACAGGAAGACTATGACAACTAACCTTCGTTCTGCATCTGCTTCAGGTGGTACTGTGGTTAAGCTGTCGGATGGCAAGATGGAGGTAGAAAATTGTTGTGAGTACGGTTCTCACCGACGGCAACTTTTTTAAAATATTTTCTTGTTCTAGAATGAATTACCCAAACGGATGAAAATCCAATAAAACATTTCTTGTTCGCTTGAATGTTTATATGTATGTGTGCATCATTTTCCCGACAGCTCGAGAGATTCTTTATTCCAGTGACGGGAAAGCAAACATATCATCTTTGGCGCAATGCACATTTCAGCGCATTTTCGGCACACATAACGTATGCATGAAAAAATTGGCTTTTTTCGAATGGTTTTTAAAAAAAACTAAAACAGATTCTGTAAACCACGGAAGGTTTTTTTAAATTCTTTTCTTTGGGATTTTAACGCTTTCGCGTTATTCATCCTCTAAACCAGGGAAGGTGATAATATGAGCTGACTTGCAAAAAAAAGAAATCCAACCCTGCGAGTGACCTCTCGGCTGTAATCCAGAACATTAAAAATTGCGGACAAAATCATGCGAGTTGTGTTGTTTTTTTATCTTTATTTCCGGCTTATTAATAAATTCCGTTCAAATTTCATCATAAAATGATTGATATAGATCCTACGTTGCGCGTTTGCCCAGAAATTATCGGTGGAACGCAACAGGGGCTATTAGGTGGGATCGCCAACCAAAGTATACCTTCTATATGCGGCCTCCTACAATCGCTCTGTGAGACAGGCCGACGCACAGTGGGGCAGACCTGACCAATTGATGGTCAAAATCTCATAACTTTTTCAAATCAAATCCTACTGATTTGAAGTCTTCTGAAAAGTTGTTCATATAATCAATATCTTTAATTTGATGTATTTTTTTTCATCTAGATGTTGTGAAATTTGATCTAGATAACTTTGTTTAGCAGATTTTCCTTATCAACTTGAAGGCTACTCAGTAAGGTGTCCCAAAATTGCATTATGTCTGGTAATCTGGGGGATCACCCTCCAAATGGTAGATTAGGATGTGGAGAACAGACTTTTGTATGGGGTCGACTAAAAGAAATATGTTTAGAGGTTCCGCAAGCGCGATCTTTGAAAAAAGTCCACTTTCAAAATATTTCATTTTAAATAAATTCTGGGTTCAAAAACTTTCACAAAATTTATATATTTTAATTTTTTTTTTGGATTAAGTACTACACGTTCAAAATGAAAAATGAACCAAATTTGTGTCAAAATGGAAAATAAGCAAGCTATTTTCATGAAAAAAAATTTTTTTGATCCAAAAATTTTGTATTTAACTGACCAAAATGTGTACCAAGCGTAAAATATTTTTGATACCAATGCCATCAAAAGATGCGGATTTTGTGCAATTAAACTTTGCTGAACAAAACATGTTGTTTGTATCATTGCGTGAAGAGCTTTTAACGGTTTCATCCTTAATAAAAATCACAATTTTGGATATTTTTTATTTAATTTATCAAATTTGTCTTAATAAATACCTACTTTAAAATCAAAATACTTGCAAAAAAAGAGTTTGATGGTTTAAGGGAGTCATCAGCAGGCCATATGCCAAATTTGAGCGGAATCGGAAAACAAGAAAGAGTTGCACTGAATCTCAAGTGTAAAAGGGATTCTGAGACATAGTGTTCTGAAGAAGCATAAAACACTGGTTTTTCATCAAAAAATTTTTTTCTACCAATCGAATGCTTGACTATGTCAATTTTATTAAAATTTCAATAAAGACTAATATTTCACCTGAAGACTGCAACTCGATTGGACTGAAAACAAAAAAGTTAGGGCTGTTCAAAGATTGTATATTTGTGGCAAATTGTTGTTTAATACACAATGAGTACACCAATTTGAACCAAATTTGACCTCTGAGGATATCGGGGTACGACAAATCGTTTCTTATGATAGTTTAAAACTCATTCCATCTATGAAACGAATGCTTCCATAAAAATGAAATATAAAATTTATTTATAACTCGAGAATTCAGCAAGCAAAACGAACTAAAGTTGCACAGTAAACGAAAATTACCGAGTTAGGTAATTTTTTTTACCGAAATCCTAACATGTTTAAATCGGTAAACTGTTCGGTAATTTTTTCGGTAAAAAATAAACGAACATCGGTAAATCGATTCTTTATTTACCGGTGTTCGTTTATTTTTTACCGAAAAAACTACCGAACAGTTTACCGATTCACACATGTTAGGATTTCGGTAAAAAAATTACCGAACTCGGTAATTTTCGTTTACTGTGTGGGTATTAAGCTGCATTGTTTTTTTTTAAATATCCAAACAGTCATGTAAATAATTTTTATTTTACTGGAAAGATCTAGTTTTTTTTCCTTTTGAACGTATGTTGTAGATACATTTCACAGAAAAAAAGTTTAATGAAAAGAAAGTTATCTAACAGATACTTAGCATCTGACCGAAAAGGATTTGAGAAGGTTATAGAAGTTTATACTCCAAAGAATGTTATCTGCTTGTCTGAAGATAAAAAAAAACTTTAAAAACCAAAATAGTATTATCAAAATAACAAAGAGGAAAATAAGTTTTGAAAAAAAATTGAATGAACTGAATTTCAAATTCGATTGAGTTCAAGTTTTTCTAACAAAAACCATTTTCAAAAGCAATCTCAAAACTACGAAAATTGTCCAAAAACATGCTTCACTAAAACGTGAATAACTTTTGAATAGGCAAAAACTGGCAACTACTTTTTGTTTTGTTGGATTGCTGAGACCTCCATTCAAATGTTTGAGTAGAAATGAGAGTGGGGTAACGTGGGGTAACATGTTTTCCAAATGTCCGAATATGATGAAAATTCGTAATTTTTTAACGTTATATGTTTAGGCTCGTAAAAAAACAACAATTTTTTTTTCAATTCTTTAACCTCAAATAAATAAATTTCATGTTATTCTGAACACATCCATGCAATTTTTTTTTTTATTTCTTCAAGAAATAAAATTTTAGTGGGGTATTGAACATATTTTTTTATTTTTGCGATAAAATGCAACTGCATCAAACCCCAACTTCACCTACGTAGAAAATAGTATGAAACAACGAATTTTAAGATTTGTTTGACAGATTTGTGATCGGTGTGATGTCTAGTTTCTGAAAATCATAAATTTATGATGAATTTTGGAAATTTACAAAAAGGGGTTTTGGCCAAGCTTTCGTAGGTCCTGCCCCACTGTGCGACGCAAGATCCGGCAAAAACACTGTGTTTTCGGCGTTACGATGAGAGCCCCCGCATAATAGCACGTCGGACGTCACGTCGCGTCATCTGTCAACACAATCGTTGAGTACTAAAACGCTGACGCAACGCACTCGACGTTTTCGGCAGCACAATACAGTGTCCACTGACAAGGCTTTACAGAACTTTTGAGACAAAAAAACAAAATAAAATAATTTATTCAATTTATATTCATTTTTTAGTAAAATGTAACAAAAATATCAACTATTTTATATAATATTTTTTTTTCATTTCATCGTTATGTTAAAGGAAAGTTTGAATTTTTAAATTAATTCCAATATTTTTCGTCAAATTTGTATAATCGAGGAAAAACATGACGATTATTTGATTTTTGGTTCTTTTTATGTCAAACTTTGACAAGAACAGAAGGAATAGTCAAAACCCTGCTGACGCGATAGAATTTTAAATATTTTCGAAACGTCGACGCCGAAGAATCGAGGAAGAATGACCTTAGTGGGTTAAATTCCTATGAAAAAGAATTTAAAAAAAGACACCGAAAAATGTTGCTGTTTAGAAAAAACTTTGCGTTTTAGTACAACGCCTTCACTGACGCGACGCATCATTTTGGTGACTCAAACGGAACTTCTGGCGGGCATTTCACGCTATAAATTTCTTCGTTAATGACCAGTACGGAGCGAAAGAAGAGTGGTTTTGACCGTTCTTTCTTGCTTATTATCATCCACATCAAGACACTGTAGGGCAGGCATGTCGAACTCGTTTAAGTGTGCGGGCCGCATTAATAATTCTCTAGACGTAGAGGGCCGCAGCCAAAATCAGTTAGAAAACATAACATATTAGTTTCGCGGAGATTATATACAATAAAATGGAATATAGTTATAAGTAAACTAGAATAAAACTTTGCGTTAAATTTTTATGTAAGCTTTTAATGTTTAACATTCTTATATTTTAATGCATTATATCTATTGTCCTAATATTAGGTTGAAGTTTATTTTTCACTGACATTTTCATTATTGATGATAATTTTTTATCAGATAATCTCGAACGATGAGGAGTTTTTGTAGCTTTCATTGTGGAAAAAAAAAACTGCTCACATAGATAGCTACTTGCAAACATAGCAAGAATTCTGGCAACAAATTTCCGTAACTCAACGTAGCGTTCAGGCAAATAGCTGTAAATTTTGGTACAGCCACTTCAATGTATTTCGCTTTTAATAAAGAATCGCACTGCAGCTCTATCAACTCTAGTTGCAAATTATCAGCAGCATTTTTAGGTGCAAACGAAAATGGAGATACAAACAACGAAAATTCTTGCTCGTATGAATTAAATTCACGAAAACGGCTTTTAAATGCATCTAGTAACGATTCTAGGTGAAGCACATATTTAGCAAATTATGAAGCCTCATTTGATCTTTTCAGTTCTTGACACGTACAGAAGTGCACAAAGTTTTCTTTGGAAATTTGGTTGATCCATAACCTGTACTTCGCTTGAAATTTTTTTGCATCATCACAAGCAGTTATGATATTTTTTTACTATTCCTTGAAGCTTAAAGTTCAAATCTTGCAGGAGGCCAGTGAGATCAACGTCAAAAGCCAAATCCTGAACCCAGTCGCCTGCTTGAAAACGTTCAACAGGTTCAGCTGTCATTTCCAAAAATAATATTTATTAGCGTACTTCTGTGTAGTAGGAAAATTTGTGAAAATTAAAGACGGGGCTACGCGGGCCGCATTCACCAAGGCCGCGGGCCGCATGCGGCCCGCAAACCCCCACTTTGACATGCCTGCTGTAGGGGAACTGGGTGTGGAGTTAACTTTACTTCAGAATCACAATTTTAATACAGGTTCATAAGAAAGTCTTATGGCATAAATAATAGTATTTTTCTGAGTGTAGAAATGAGCTTCTCCCAGGGAATTTAAGATTTGATACGTCCGAGAGCCTGCGTCAGGATCACTACAAAACCAAGACGTGCACGTTTAAACCTAAGACTTCCTTTATGAGGCCCCATCTGAAAGCGTTATCTAATCGGCACATTCATTTAGGACCTGAAATAAAGGGTTGATTAGTGGTCCTGTTGTAAGAATCAGGCATTATTGTTCCGAGTTTCAGTGGGAACAAAATGGCGGTTTAGTCGTTCGTGGCTTACCTGGTGTCTGGCTTCTACAATTAGAATTTTGGCGTGTGCGGTATAAATCGGCACCAAAAGTCGTCAAAGTCGGTGTAAGATACCGATAATCATCCAAGTTGTTCCGAGAGCGTTCATATGTCTAGTTAGGTAATTAGAACCCAAGTAAAACTGATTGTTTTTAGGACTCTTTAAGGACTCTCCTAAACTTGGTCTATTGGCTGCTATAAAACTTAAAATGTTTTTTGAGGAAGTGACAAGTGACAAGTTGCCAGTCCTGGATAAGCGACTCCCGACCGTAATGCATCTCGATGTGTACAGTAGACATTAAGGTTATAAGTGTAGAGATCAGATATTTACGTTCATGTACATGAAATAAGGATAGCTTAAGGAAAACAAACAATCAGCAGCAACAGTCTTGAAAATTTGCACTTCCTAAGCCAATCCGTCCGTTTCCATCGGAAGGCCAAATCGAAACAAACAATCGCTTTAAAAATCAGCGCTTCCTAAGCGATCCGTCTTTTTGAAAGGCCAAATCAAAACAAACAGCAAGCCATCAAAATCTGTGCTTCTTAAGTCAATCCATCTTTTTCCACCGGAAGGCCAAATCAAAATGAACAATCAGCAAAAGCTGCTGTAAAATTCTGCGCTTTCTAAACCAATCCATCCTTTCCCAATGGAAGGCCAAATAAAAATAAACAATCAGCAGAAGCGCTTTATAATACTTTTTGAAAGGCCAAATCAAAACAAACAGCACGCCTTAAAAATCTGTTCTACATAAGCCAATCCGTCTTTTTCCACTGGAAGTTCAAATCAACAACAAATCAACAAATAATTAGCAGCAACAGCCTTAAAAAATTGCGCTTCCTACGCCAATTCCGTCTTTTCCATAGAAAAGCCAAATCAAAACAAATAATCAGCAGCAGCAGCCTTAAAAATCTGTGCTTCCTAAGCCAATTAAGTCTACAGGGTGACAAAAAAGTCCGGTCACACTTTTTTGGGGTCGTCTGTAGCCTACACGTTGCATCTCTCTGGTGCAATCTATATGTCAAATGAAAGGGCTAACCTTGCTGCCCAAAGTGGCAGAGTTTCGTTTCTGTGCAGTTTGTTTGGAGTGTAAGCCTCCAGCAAGCTCCTGCAGACAAGCTGAACGGTTCCCGGTTCCAAAATCAGGCGTCAGTCTTGTCTCCTGACAGATGGCGCAGCATCCCACACCGCAAAGGTTGTTCAGGCATGGTGTGAGAAAAACTTGACCGATTTCATTTCGAAGAATGAATGGCCTCCGTCGTCTCCGGATCTAAATCCACTGGATTGTTTCGTGTGGGATACATGATGTCGAAGCTGAACGACTATAAAATAACAAATTTGGAGTAATTCAAGCGAGTTATCACGAAAATCTGGGACGAGATGCCGATGCGCGCAGGTGCGCGCCGCTTGCGACGACTTTCCGAGACGTCTGAAGCTGGTTCGATCAGATAAAGGTGGTGTAATTCCGAGGTATCGTCTGTAAAGTATCTTTATGAGTTACTGAATAAAGCTATGAAAGCCAGATTCAGATTTTCTTCTTAGTTTTTGAGATATTGAGGTTTTCCTGTGTGACCGGACTTTTTTTATCACCCTGTATATCATTGGAAGGCCAAATCGAAACAAATAACAAGCAGCAGTAGCCTTAAATATCTGTTCTTCTTAAGGTAATCAGCCTTTTTCCACCGGAAGGCCAAATCAAAATTAACAATCAGCAGAAGCTGCTTTGAAAATCTGCGCTTCCTAAAACAATCCGTTCTTTTCCACTGGTAGGCCGAATCAAAACAAACAATCTGCCGAATCTGCGCTTTCTCAGCAAATCCGTCTTTTTTATCGGGAGGCCAAACCAAAACAAAACAGCAGCAGCAGTAGCCGTAAAAATCTGTGCTTCCTAAGGCAATCCGTCTTTTGCCACCGAAAAGAAAATTTAAAATAAACAATCAGCAGAAGCTGGTTTAAAAATCTGCGCTTCCTCAGCGAAACCAACTTTTTCCACCGGAAGGCAAATCAAAACAAACAAGCAGCAGCAATAGTCTTAAAAACCTGAGCTTCCTAATCCAAACCGTCTTTTCCATCGGAAAGTCAAATAAAAAAAAAATCTGCAAATCAGCAGTATCTCTGCTTTAAAAATCTGCACTTCCATAGTCAATTCCGTATTTTCCATCGGAAAAACAAATCAAAATAAACAATCAGCAGAAGCTGCTTTAAAAATCTGCGCTTGCTCTCCGTCTTATTTACCGGAGGAACAAATAATCACAGTAGCAGCCTTAACAATCTGTGCTTTTCCAACATCTCCGTCTTATTTACCGGAGGAACGAACAATCAAAGCAGCAGCCTTAACAATCTGCGCTTTTCCAGCCTGGGGTATCTAAATTTATGTAGCGGAGCTCGACATCACCTCGTCTTTTAATCACGTAAATATGCTAACGGATATCAGAATTTAAAACAAGCATGCCAATTGTCTGTTAGAAAGATGACTGGCTCAACAAGGGGTCATCTTAATACTAAATGTTCAGTTCGTAATGAGCGTTAGCATAGCTCATGAAATGAAGCCTACAGAGTGGTGATGTGCAGTCTTTGTTCATTCATTAAGGTGAAACAAAAATGTCATAAAGTAAACTTTTCTCGTCGACAGTACGTGTCAAATTTAGTACAGAACACCCCTAGCTGACCATAGATTGGTCCTTCGAACCGGATAATATTCTGAACTTAACTTTAAAGACAGTAGCTCTGTATGTAACTTGAGCGCAAATCTTAAGTACATATCACAGTGTGGAGAAAAACTATCCTCAGATTTTTCATATGTTGATTTATCATGACTAAAGCTTGCCGGATCGTCCGGTTTGCCCGGATATATAATCCAAAATTTATTCATTGATTTCATTGAAAAAAAACCCGGATTTTGCCCGGATTCATTCACCTTATATGCCAAATCAAGTGAAAAAAACAAATTGTTTTGTAATTTTTTTTATTTATGCGTTCAAAATGAAATTTTCCGATCAAGTTTTGAAAAAAAAATCATGAAAGCTTGTTCGAAAGCCTCGAATACCATTCAAAATCTGCTGATCAGTGTTGATGAAAAAAAAATGATTCAAGTTTTTTTCTTGATTTTTGTTGATTTATTTCCTGGTTTTGACCAAGTTTTCCCGGATATTGCCCGGATTTATGGTCGTAAGTTTTGAAATCAATTGCCCGGATTTTGTCAGGTTTTTAGATAAATAAAATAGCGCGGATTTGTCCGGCCCGAAGAGGTACGTGCTGAAAATAATCCGCAACCTGAATCATGACAGATCTAAACTAGACAACTATGTTTATAGTTGAATTTACGCGTTTTCATCTTCCCATAGAATGTTCTTCATTACACGGAAAATTATAAAAATGTAAAATTTACCGAGATAAAAAGGTAAATGCTCGCGAAGTCCAAAAAGGTAACTTTTACCTCGTCGAGGTAAAACTCACCTCACAGCGAGAAAAAGTTTTCCTAAAGCGAGCCGGTAAAAAAGGTGGAACTAACCTAGGAAAAAGATAAATACAAAAAAGGTAAAGCTTATCACGTGGCAAGATGAGCGGAATAAAAGGGTAAAATTCACGGAGGAAAAAGGTAAATCCAAAAAAAGGTACTTTCTACATCTTCGAGGTAAAATTTATACTAAATCTGAACAAATCTGTACAATTCACTTAGAAAAAGGAAACTATTTTCGGAATCCGTTTTTTTAGGATGAGCTGTTTATTCATTGAGAAACAAATTTTTCATTTGTGCGCAAAATGCGAAAATCTGAATAGAACGGAAAATGTAGCTCAAATTTCATTTAGTTGTGCTAGTTCTCATAATCTTTGCCTCCATTACAGATTGGCCCATTGAGCTTCGAAGTGTTTTCCACAACATTCCGGAACAGCCCCAGGCAATTAATATCATCCCCCGGCTGGCCGGATGAGTCAAACGAAAAAGAGAATCTTGAATGCATTTGTTTTTTTATTACATTATTTATTATTTGGTGACAAGCCAGCTACCATTTACCTTTTTAGTGAGTGAATGAGAAACCGGTAGAATGTACCTGTTTGGTCAGTGAATCTCAAAAAGATAAAATTTACCTTTTCGCTAGGTGAATGAAAAACAGGTAAAATGTACTGAGGAAAGTTTGTGGAAAAAAAACTCCACTGCTTCTCGATAAATTTCTCCATTTTTTATTTTTCGTGTAAGATACAGAAAAGGTCCCCAACTTACAAGAACATGTGTAGTTACTAAGTGATTTCATGTTGGGATGATTAGAAAGTGAAAACGTAAAAATCATTAAAAGTTATCTGTCGGGGAGGACATTTCGAGTTTCGCTGAACGGAAATATCTCCGAGGCTTAAGATATTCCAGCTGGTGTCCCACAGGGAAGCATACTAGGCCCACTTCTTTTTAATTTGTTTAATCCCTTAACAAATCGATAATAAACATTGTCCTTGAAAAACAAGTTTGCTATCTATAAGCAGATAATTCTTCCCGTTATTGAATACGGTTTGGGAGAGCTGCGCTAAAACTCATTACATTAAGCTCCAACGAGTTTAGAACAAATTCCTCCGAATTATCCTTAACTCACCCCCGATGACTCGTACATCTGAGGTTCATAATATGGCCTCAATCTAACCCCTGAAAGGTTCAGTGAGACTATCCTTAGGTTCAAGGCAAGTTGCCAAGATTCAGAACACCAGATTATTCGCGAGCTGGTTACTTCCTAGATTATCAAATTATGTATATATTAGTTAAGTAGGTTATCAAATTTTTTAAACAAATCACAAAAAGGTGAAAACAGTTTGTAGTCATTATTGAAAATTAAAAATCAAAAGTCATCCAAGCACTTAATATTAAGGGTTGTAAAGCCATTTAGGCTGACCAACAAAAATGACAAAATCAAATGTTAACCATAAAACAGAGAAATAAAGCAAATTTTACTACTACTAGTGAAAACGAACCAAAATTGAAAAGCTCCTTAAAAATTACACAAACCCTACCCTGCAGTGGCCTATTATCGGTTTTTATATAGATTTTGTTGTTTTCGACTTCATATGTGAATTGTAGTGTGTCTCTTTAATCCAAATTTTGTGTTTTAATTTCTTTTTTCCGGTTAGTAATGGTTCCCTTTTCATGAGTGAATTTATGATTTTTTTTTGTTTGTTCTGTTTTTAATCTTTAATTACATAGGCACTGTGTTTAAGGCATCTACAAAGTGGAGGTAATATAATTAACATTCATCTTCCATTGATTTTTTTCTTCTCTTTCTTCGGTAGATTTTGTGTTTTTGTTCTGGTAATGTCTTTCATTTCTTTTTCTTTCGTTCTACTTGTCCATGTTTAGGAGAAGGGATTATTTGTATGTTTTTGATAGGCGGCAATCCAAAGGTTATTCAAAACTTTGAAAGGTAATTTTGTTCAGTTCTTCCAGGTAGGATTAAGCTATAGATATATAAATTCGGGGCTTCTCCCCATTGTTTTTTCTTTGAATTTTTCTCCATATCAGCGTTGTTAGGCTTCCTTGTTAGTGTGTGTTACTTCGGTTAGTTTTTGGTATTTGTTAGGATAAAGTTTATTCTCTTATTGTAGGAATCGTTCTCGCATTTTTTAGTATAAGTAAGTAGTGCACGTATGTGTGTTTGTTTTTGTGTGTGTTAAGTGAGTGTTTGTTAGTGTGCTTCCGAGCCTTGCTTCGGAAATTGGCCGTTGTTTTTCTTTTCTGTGAGTATATCGAGATGCAGTTACATTTTTTTGGGAATTACAATATTTCTCTCCACGGGTAAATGCGGTAACAGCTACGTTTACATGCACTCTCTCAATGAGGGACAGAGATTCACTTATCCTTTTTTTTTAATAAATCTCCCCCGACTCGAACGATTTATATTTTTCGGTTTCGGTGTTGTTCTATGTCTTATTGTTTTATAATATTGGATGGATTACTTCGACTACAGTTAGCATTGTGTTAGTTTTTTTTCTTTCTTCGTTTGTTCTTCACAAACCGGTATATTTTTACGGCAATTAATTGGCTACTAACTACTCTCGTTTACTGAGTGTACTCACAAAAGTCGAGGAAACTGAAGAAAAACAAGGAAGTGAAAAAAAATAAAAGAAGGAAAAACAAACATCATTGTAAAAGTCATCTTTTATTCATTTTAAAGTGTAATGTTCGTAAAACTATTGACTGGAAAAGAAGGAAATTTAAACTAAAAGGACAACTAATCGACTAAACAGGAAGTCAGCTTACGTTTGTTTTGTTTTTTTTTTCTAATATATAATTGATTCGTTCCAATCAATGATCAAGAATTTTTGTTTTTCAAGTGTCTGAGTTTACTCGTCACTTTGTATGTTTTTGTGTGTTATTATTTCTTCATAATTTCAACATTTGGAATCTGCAGCTAAAACTTGCCTGTGTATGGGTGACAGTTTTTTTTTTTCAACTTATCACTGTAGTAGCTGTTGTTTTGTCTATCGTTTAAGCTGACCAGTTTATGTAATGTACATTTTTTTTAGCTAAATTACTTCACAACTTCTCTCACCTATTAACTTCAAGCACAAAATCCAAAAAACAGAAAAAACCGCAAACAAACATAAGGTTAAGATCTTTGTTCCGTTAAATAAATATCATGATTTTTTTATACGTCTCCTAAGGACATGCAATCAATTCATTTACTTTAAGCTCCCTCTAACGCTACGCTTCCGGTATTTTCCGGATTGATGGGATTCTTTGACTGAATGGATTTTTCTAACGTTTTTTTTTTCATCCCACTATACGCTCTACTCAAATTTTACAAAAATAGATAAACGAGGAACAGCGAAAATCAAAAACGAATATGATTTTTTTTTTTCATTTCCTTCAGATGTGAATAATACATACAGGACTTTTAGATCTAACTTTTTTTTCAGCTACAAAGGAAATAGAAAACAATCTAATTTTTAATAGGGTCGCAGTAGTAGAATAGAATAAAATTTGTCTAATTGATTCCTCCACTTTCTTTTCTCGAAAGGAAATTCCTTTTTCATCTCCAACATTGGTTGACAAAATTGAACGGAAAAAATCGTTCAACTCAACAGTGAGAAAAACTAGCATTAGGTCGGTTTGATTTTTTAAGGGTGGAAAAATATACATTTGTTTTTTAAACTCTCTCTCCAACTCGGTTTTTGTCTCATCGCTAAATATATAGATACGGTTTTTTCTTTCCTCTGTTATATGTATCGTTCTGTAAGTAATCCTATTAATGGCACACAAACTATGTTTCACTTAGTTTTATTTTAGTTTATTTTTCAGTGTTTCATCTTTCGCCATCTTTTTCTTGTTGCTGACTGTTTGCAAGTGTTCTGATTACTGTTTGGATTGAAGATCTGTTTAAATAGCTATCCGTTTTATCTCCCATTCTGGGACCTCGCAATGGCAACTGATATGTTGGATCGCCTGAGGGAGGGCGACTAAATCCAGGAAATCTCTGAGAGAGACATATCACCGACTGACTGACAATCTTTGTCTAACCATACTAATGAGTATCATTTGCTCAACTTTTTATTTGTGAAAACAATCGGAAATCGTTTTATGCCATTCAGTAATACTGAAGTTTGTGATTGAAAAATCTGACTGAAATTTTGCTTAACCAAAATCTAGATTCTGATGACGATTAACATCCATTTTTTCCAAAATAATGAAGAATGAAGATACGAGAAAACAGGCCATAAAATTGAAATTATAAATGAACCTCGAAAAAATATTGAAAATAAAAACCGAAACCTAGGGCCTTTTTTCGACATTAAGATTAAGATTTCAGAATTCAGATAAATAAATCATGTTCAGAATTTGGATTCAAAAATTGGAATCAAAAATTAAAACTAAGAACTCTAAATTCAGTCTTAAGAATTCATGTTCCCAAGCTTGTATTCCAGAACTCAGATAAGGAACTCATAAATTCTAAACCAGACATTCTAAGTGGAAAACTCAAAATTAAAACTTCAAATTCAGAAATTTCAGTACGCAAAAGTCAGAACTCAGAACTAGGTAATGAAAGTTCACAACTCAAAGTCCGATCTTTAATAATCCAGAAAAATTGAAAAATCAGACTGAAGTTTTGCTAAACAAAAATCTAGATTTTGATGGCGATCAGCATCCAATTTTTCCCAAATAATTAAGAATGAAGAAACGAGAATACAGGCCATTTAGTTGAAATCACTGAACCTCGGAAAATACTGAAAAATTAAAATCGAAACATCATGCCTTTTATCGGCATTAAGATTAAGATTTCAGAATTCAGATAAATAAATCATGTTCCGAATTTGGATTCAAAAATTGGAATCAGGAATCTAGAATCAAAAGTTAAAAATAAGAACTCTTAATTCAGTCTTAAGAATTCATGTTTCAAAGCTTGTAATCCAGAGCTCAGAGAAAGAACTCAGTTAAATAACAAAGAACAAGACATTCTGAATGAAAAAAAAACTCATAATTAAAACTTCAAATTGAGAAAATTCAGAACCCAAAAATCAGAACTCAGAACTAGGTAACAAAAGCTCAAAACTCAAAAGTCCGATCATTAAAAACTCAGAGTTCCAAACTCATGACGCTCAATTAGGAACTCAGCACCCAGAAATGTGACTAAGAATCTCAGGATTATAAATTCAAAACTAAAAATATAGGTTTATAAATCTTTGAATTCAGAACTAAAATCCAGCACTCAAATTTATAACTCATAGTTAAGAAATTCAGAATTAAGAACCCAGAACTCAGAATAGAGAACTCAGAATTTAGAACTCAAAAACACTAAATTCAGAACTCTTGCTTAGAACTCAGAACTTGAATTTTAGAACTCAGAATTCAAAACTCGTGATTTGGAACTCTTAATGCATGCTCGGAGCTCTGAACTGAAATTAATACCTCACAAATCAGAGTTCAGATATGCAAATTAAGAAATCAGAAATGTCAGACATCCAAATTCGGAAACTCAGAAAACAGTACTCAACATTTAGAATTTAGAACTCATAACTCAGAATTTAGAATAAATAATTAAGAACTCAAAACAAAGTGCTCAGTACTCAGATTTTCAAATTCAGAACTCAGGATTTTGAAGCCAAAGAGCTCATTAATCTAAAAATTGGGAATTCAAGTTCAAAACTCGAAATTCATAACACAGAATTCGGAACTCGAGATTGAAAACTCAGAACTTGAATTTACAAACCAAATTCAAGATCTATTAAAAAAAAAAAAAGTAGCTTACAGCTCAAAAATCTGAATTCAAATAAAAGTTTGAACGGAAAATTTGGAAATCTGAATGCAAAATGGATTCAAAATTCAGACTAAAAAAAACTCATAATTCAGAACTAAAATCCATCATTTAGAATTCATAGTTGAAAAATAAGAACTAAGAATTTGGAACTCAAAAACACTGAATTCAGAATTCTTATTTAGAACTCAGCACTTGGTTTTTGAACTCAGAATTCAAAACTCGTGATTTGGAACTTTTAATGCATGCTCGGAGCTCTGAACTCAAATTAGTACCTCATAAATCAGAGTTCAAATATGAAAATTAAGAAATCAGAAATGTCAGAACTCCAAATTCGGAAACTCATAATTCAGTACACAACATTTAGAACTTAGAACGCATATTAACAATTCAGAATTTAGAACATAGAACATGGATCTCAGGAACAAATAATTGAGAACTCGAAACAAAGAGCTCAGTACTCAGAATTTCAAATTCAGAACCCAGAATTTTAAAGCCGAAGAGCTCATGAATCTAAAAATTGAGAATTTAGGTTTTAAACTCAAAATTTATAACACAAAAATTGGAACTCGAAATTTAAAACTCAGAACTTGAATTTACAAATCGAAATTCAGGACTCAGAATTAATAGCTCAGAGCTCAAAACTCTCAATTCAATTTGAAAGTTTAGAATTCTGAATGCAAAATTAGAAATCAACAAATAAGATTCATAATGAAGATTGAAGATTCCAGAATTTAAAACTAAGACTTCAGAAATAATAACTAAAAATTTGGAACCTAGACCTATAATCTAAAATTTGATTTAAAACTCGAAATTTTAACTATAAATACGAAACTCACAAAGGAAAATTTCTAACTCAGAACTGCTTTTCAGAATTCCTAGTTCAGACTTTTGTTTTCAGAAAAGTTTAGAACTAAGTGTTCAAAATTCAAAATTCATAACGCTAAATTCAAGCTTTAATGCCAAAAGTTAGAACTTAAAATAAAAATCAGAATTCAGAATCCAGCATTCAAAATTCAAAATTCACAACTCAGAATTCAGATCTCAATGTTTTGAACTCAAAATTTAGTACTCAAAGTATAAAATTTCGAAAGCTAATATCAAAATCAAGAAAACAGATCCAGAATTTGGAATTCAGAATAAGAATCAGAGTTCATAATATCGAAACCAGAACTGAAGTCTTTGATTTGAAAATTTGGAACTAACAAATCGGAACTCAAAATTCAAAACTCAGAAATTAGAATATCTAACTCTGAACTTGGGATTCAGAATTCCGAATTTCGAAACCGAAGAGCTCATTGATCTACAAATTAAGTATTTAAGTTCAAAACTCAAAATTCATAACACAAAATTCTCAACTCGAAATTCTCAGAACTTGAATTTACGAATCAAAATTCGGAATCCAGTATCCAGAACTCAGAAAATAATAGCTCAGAGCTCGAAACTCTAAATTCAAATTTCGAAATTTTGAACTAAAAATTCAGAAGTTTAGAACTCTGAATGCGAAATTGTAAATTGAAATCAGATTCATAACTCAGAATCCAGATTCCAGAATAAAAATCAGAATTCTGAAATACGAACTCAAAATTTGGAACTCAGAACCTAGAACATATTTGAAGATCTCAAACTCAGAATTATGAACTCTGCTAAGATCTCAAATTTGAAGATTTCAAACTCATAATTATTATCTTTAAATTCTAAACTCAGAAAAGAAAATTTCAAATTGACTTCTGTATCCAGAATAGTTTAGAACTAAGGATTGACAATTTAAAATTCATAACGCTTAACTTCATTAAGCTCAGATTAAGCTTCAGAACTAAAAATTAAAATCAGAATTTAGAATCTAGTATTTGAAACTCAAAATTCACAACTCAGAGTTGTAATCTCAAAGTATCAAACTCAAAATTTAGTATTTAAGAATTTTGAATGCAAATTTCGAAATTAAGAAAAACAGATCCAAAATTTGGAACTCAGAATAGGAATCAGAACTCAGTATATGGAAACCAGTCTTTGATTTAAAAAAAATAAACTAACAGATCAGAACTTATAATTCCGACCTCAGAAATTAAAATGTTTAGCTATGAACTTAAAATTCAGTGCTGTTTTGAATTCTTAGTTTTTCCACTCAAAGAATGTCAGTAGTCAGAATTCAGAGTTTGGAATTCACTACTCTTGGCTTTGAACTCAGAATTTAGATTTCAGAACTCTAAATTCAGAATTCAGAACTTAGAGGTCAGATTTTACAATTCTGAACTTAGAACTCAAAACTGAGCTTTAAGATTGAGTATCCAGAATTTCAAATTTAGAGCTTAATACCAACTATTAGTATTAGTATTCAGAATTCGGAAATTTTAAATTTGAATTCAAAACTCATTAGGAATTAAGAATATGGAATTGACTGTCGATCGAAATTCATCATAGGGCCCTATTACATAAGACGAGTCGAGTAGCTCGACTCGACTCCAGTCACTGTCGAGCCTAGCGAAGTGTCGTATTACGGTAGTCGAGTGAAACAGTTGAGTCACGAACCTTCAAGCAGTCGACTCAGTCGAGCTACTCGACTGAAATTCGACTCGACTCGACTACTGTAATACAAAAATGGCTCACTCGAGTAAAATGACTCGTGACTCGTCTTATGTAATAGGACCCATAATTTTGGCGATTGTGTTCAGAAACGTTTAGAACAAAGAGTACAAAATTCAAAATTCATAACGCTAAATCCAAAACTTACAACTCAGAACTCACAACTCAGAACTCAAACTCAAAGTTTTGAACAGAAAATTCAGAACTCGGAGTTTAAAATTTGAATGAAAATCTCATAATCAAGAAAACAGATCCAGAATTTGGATCTCAGAATAGGAATCAGAACTAAGAATATGGAAACCAGAACTTAAGTCTTTGATTTTAAAATTTCTAACCAACAAATCAGAACCCAAAATTGAAAACTAAGAAAAATTAAAATGTCTAGTTCAGAACTTAAGATTCAGAGCTGTTCTGAGTACTCAGTTCTGAGTTTTCTGTTCAAAGAATGTCAGAAGTCTGAATTTATAATTCAGAGCATGAAGTAGAGGAATAGTACTTTAAACTCAGAATTCAGATTTCAGAACTCGAAATTCAGAATTCAGAACTTGGAGGTCAGATTTCAAAATTCTGAACTAAGAATTCAAAACTAAGCTTTTAGAATAGGAATTCAGAATTTAAAATTTAGAGCTTAATATCAACTATTAATATTCAGAATTCTGAAATTAAAAATTAGGAATCAAAACTCATATTAGTAAATAGGAAATCGAATTGGCTGTTGATCGAAATTCATCATAAATTTGGTGATTATACTAGCAAATTTTCATCCCCTTCAGACGTCAACTATTGTAGTAAAAATCCGTAACAGATCCGAATTCCACCAAATTTCGTACTTCAACCATACTGGCTTGATTTCTTCGAAATAACATATTTTTGAGACTGCATTCAAACGATCACCATTATTGGGAAAAACAACAACAATCAAACATCAATTCTTGGTTTCAGGATTCAACATCATCATTCTCAACACTGAACATCGTCAACAATTAGCGCGGCCTTTTTTTTCCCGACACAATCAGACCAATTTTCTGGCGCGGAGACACAATTAACATAGGTAGCAAAAAGGAGATCCGGAATCCGAAAACATCAATTGGCTTTTAGTTGCTGGTCAATTCACATAAATACAAAAAGATCTATTTTGCGTTTTTTTTTTTGCGCTCGCTCCTTTTGGACGAGAAACTCAATATTTTTAAGATGACTGCTGACTTGTTTTTTTTCTTTTTGTTTCCCTGAACGGGAAACACCGAACTCCCACTTTTATATGGCTGTAGTTCGAGGTTATTCCCGAGTTTCTAGCTTTGCATTTGCACTCTTCCGTCTACGCATTTAGTAGCTAATGATACGCACCTTTGTTGTTTTTTTTTTTCACTTGCACTTTGCTTTGACTACAAGTTTTGGATAATTTCTGTTCTGTAACACAATTTTAAACGACCGTTATTCAACTGTGTCGAAAAATTGACTCGGATTTTGTTTTCTTGTTTGAGTTTGTTGGTTTTTTCAACCATATCGTTCCGAAAACTAGATATTATTGCACTTATTTAAAGAGAAAACCATATTTCTTTTTTCTTGTTTATATTAATCTTTAGGTCAACTAAATCCTAGTCTATAACTGAAAAGAAACTTTGCTTCCTTACTAAACCTCTTACCGCATACCTCCGGGTTATGTACAAAACCTAAATAATTTAAGTTGATGTCATTGTCACAATCACACGCATCCAGAAAAAAAACTGACAACTGAAACTAGCAGTTGCTCCTTCTATAACTCTACTTATAGTCATCCTCCGGAGGACCGCAAAGGTCCTCGCTTAAATCCACAAGCACACGATCGACGAAACATTCAAACCGCTTCCGTTACTGTTTGTTTGTTGGGTTTTGTTGTAAGAAATCTCATCAGATGATTCAGGTGACTGATAAATCACAATTCTGCTCTCCCTTCCTTCTTCAAATTTACTGTATAGCACACTTCTTGTCAAACACATGCTTCTCTTTCGTCTTCTCGACTTAGTAATGTTGCTGTTGCTGCTGCTGTTGATTCAGCAAATGGCCCCCGCCAATCATTCCGGAGACGGCCACCGGCGACGGCGACTGGTGATGTCCGTTACCATTGTAAGGGGAAGTGCACTGACTGGGATATCCTCCGATACTGCTGTGATTACTGTTGCTATTACTATTCACACTGGCACTGTGATAGAATGGATGGAGATGTTGTGAGGATGTCCCCCGTTGTTGCTGCTGCTGTTGTTGCAACTTCCGCACGAAATCGTTCTCACCGAAGGCCGCCGCCGCCGACTGTATCTGGTTCGAGTTGTCGTCCAAGCCGAAAGACTGACCATTCACGCTGACGCCCACCATCCCGCCCACGGAAGAGCTGCCCGACCCCTTCGAGGGCTATGTGGCCCATCCCTCGGATATTCGGGGCCGTTTGGGGGCGGTCGAGGCGGATACCGGAGAATCGTAGTCGGGTAGATGGCCACCGCCGCCGCCACCGCTCACGCTTATGTGCCGGATGTCCACCGGCGAAGGTGCATTGGTGGGTGTGACCGAGCCTAGAAAGAGAGGGGAACCTGCCGGGTTAGTTTAGCTTTGTCTGTCCTGCCGGGCGTTCAGGAATGGACTACTTAAAATTATTTGTTAGTAGACATATTTAACATATTTAAGTTAATTTTTCTATAACGTCATTAAAAACACGGAGAAGGGGATTTCGATATGACACAGTCCTTAAAAATTCATGAAATATCAATATCACTACCGTTCCCGACACATGATCACGCCCCGATTTCCATCCGAAAACATGATCACGCCCCACTGCATGGATTGCGATGACACGGACAAACCCCTCGAACAAATGTTGTTCAAGTTTTTATGGTTCGAAGATGCCCGGCCAACGTAGTGTAATCAGTATGTTGACTTATCGGTTAGTGAAGTAAAAATCGTAGTTTAAATTTCGAATCAAACAGAAATGTTGGAGGAAGCGCTATAGCGCGTGAAGGAGGAGGACCGCGCGAAGATACCGAACACGATAACAAGCAGCGAGAATAGGTCAACACAGCGCTAGAACAACTAACTACTTCCGTATACCCATCATGTTTCGAAGGACCCCGAAATTCTAAGCTGAAGATTCAGCCGGCTTACACATTAAACTGCCGGAACTGGTCCGTGAAGTGTTTCCTATCGTCACCTCCTTCCAGCTTCACCTAGTGCTGCCACTACCGAGAAAAGTCGGCCGACCCTGGGTCCAGTGTGCATCTCCCGAGTGCGACATTTAAGAAGTTTGGACATCCACAACAATCTGTCGTCAATATCCTTACATGCATCGGAGTACAGCCGCCAATAACCACCGGGATCAACCACTAACGAAGTCGAGGGGTGATGCCCTCATCGTGAAAGTGAAGGCAGGCACAACCTATTTTTTATAATATTCTGTCTCACGACATAACTTGATAGATTTAGCTCCCGCTCCTCTCGTCAAAGTTGTTTCTCATCATCCAGCTTTAGTGGTCTCACTCGATGCCACTAACATTAACGCCCCCATAGAGGAAACTGCTTCCACGACTTCAAAAACGTCGATTACGAAGCTATCTCAAACGTTCTAGGTTAAATCGAATGAGAGAACGAGCTCGATCTCTCTAATCCCAATGCTGCCGCTGCGACTTTTTCAAACATAGTGAACTACATAATCGATCGTCATGTTCGGAAACGTAGCTAACCTCCCAACCCTCGAGCTACCTGGATCACTTATCAACTGCGACAATTAAAGACGGCTGAAAACCGTGCTCCTCGATACTACAACAAGCGAAAGAAGAATACCGCAAGCTAAACACAGCATACAAAAAAAGCAGCAGGCGTTGCTACCAGAACTATGTATCTTCACCGGCTACAGCGCAATTTTAAGACCAACCTGAGATCTTTCTGGAAGTACGTCAAAAATGAGCGGAAATAATCCGGACTTCCGTCTCAAATGTTCTTGCTAACACATTTTCAAGCGTTTTCACAACGGGTTTCATTACCTCAGAGCAACTGGATATGGCTGTAAGAAATATTTCACCTCTAGATTCTTCCTTGAACGGTATCCCATTCGATGACGCAGCCATTTTAAAGGCGACAGCAAAGCTTAAAAATTCATCATCTACGGGTCCGGACGGGATACCAGCTATCTTCTTGAAACGTTTCATGCAACATTCGCTGACTCCCATCAGACATATTTTTCGAGCTTCGCTAGACTTCGCAATATTTCTCTCGCTCTGGAAAGAAGCTTACATGTTCCCTGTTCACAAAAAGGTGATAGAGAGATGTGAACAACTACCGTGGCATTTCAGCTCTCTGTTCGATAGCAAAACTATTCGAATTGGTTCTTTTGGATGCGATTTTCTCGTCCACGAAGCAATACTTTTCCAACGATCAACACGGATTTTTGCCAAATGTTCCACGACAACAAATTTGCTGAATTTCACATCGTTCGTGCAAGATAGCTTTGCCATGAAGTCCCAAACTGACCCCATCTATACTGATCTGTCTGCTGCTTTCGATAAAGTAAATCACGATATTGCAATCGCTAAACTCGAACGCTTAGGACTCTGTGGATCTTTACTGTACTGATTTCGAAGCTACTTAACGGGACGAAAGTTATCAGTTCAAACTGGAAATTTTTTCGCAAGACAATTCTCCGCATGTTCAGGCGTGCCTCAGGGAAGCCGATAATTTTTGTCATCTATTTTAACGATGCTGATGAGCTCAAACTTTTCCACACCATCAACGGCCAAGAGGACATCGATTTCTTGCAAAGGCAGTACCTTCGCTCACTGGTGTGAAACCAACTGCCTGCCTCTGAACCGGAGTAAATGTGTTGTCATTTCATTTTCTCGCAAGCGGAACCCTTTGGGAATTATCCTAGACCATCGGCTGAAGTTTAAGACTCATACGAATTACATCGTTGATAAAGCTTCTAGAAATCTTGGCTTCTTATTTCGCGTATTCAAGGAGTTTAAAGATGTGTATTGCCTAAAAAGTTTTTATTGCAGTATAGTTCATTCAACTCTCGTATATGCATCAGCCCATTTTACCAAAATGGGGCCAAACGATTAGAGGCTATCCAACGAATAGCGGCGCTTCATGCGGTATGCCATGAGACATTTGAACTGGCTAGATCCGTTTCGTTAACCCAGTTACGAAAGCCGTTGCCTCTTAATTGATTTGGACACACTTCATGTCCGCCGAAATGCTGACCGTGTTGCAGGCGTAGCGGATCTCCTTGTGTCGAGAATTCACTCTCCCATGTTGCTGGAAGCTATACCCCTCAGTGTGCGACCCCGAGGATTAAGGAACCGAAATCTGCAGCTCTATGTTCCAATCCGGCATTCTCGCAACAAGTCCTCCCGAGCAAATCCGTCCAGCCGTTGCCACCTTTTTGGTACTGGGTTCGCCGTAGAGTCGCCGAGCTCGTGGCTTATCCTTCGCCTCCACACTCCGTTCTTCTGTACACCGCTAAAGATGGTTCTTAACAATCATCGCTCGAATACTCCGAGTGTACGCAAATACTCCTCGAGCAATACCCATGTCTCGTACCCGTAGAGAATAACCGGTCTAATGAGCGTCATGTACAGGTTACACTTCGTGCGAGGGCTAAGTCTTCTCGACCGCAGTTGCTAGTGGAGCCCATAGTCGGATCGACTTCCGCTGATAATTCGCCACCGGATCTCACGGCTGCTGACATTGTCTGCGGACACGATTGAGCCGAGATAGGCAAAGTCTTCGACTATCTCCAGCTCGTTGCCGTCGATCGTGACCTTGTTATTGCTGGGCAAGCGGGCTTGGTCAGTCTCGGATCCACAGTCCAGCATATAGTTCTTCCTGGACGTATTAATCATTAACCGAATCCTTCCAGATTCGCGTCTCAGTTTTCGGTAGATCTCCTCGACCGCCGCAGATGATCTGCCGACTATATAAATGTCCTTGTGTGCAGATAAGTTGACTGGATCTGTTGAAAATCGTGCCCACATTTCACCCTCTGCTCGTCGAATAACACCTTCGAAATATCGTCACGTTGAACCTTGACAAAGCCCCCTGCTTGATTTGAGTGAACTCGACCATTCACCCTAAACCCACACACAACATTGCGCTTCATCCATCGTCACCTTGATCAGTCTGGTCAGCTTCCCGGAAAAGTCGTTATCGTCCATGATATTCCATAGCTCGTCACGGCTTTGTTTTGAAATCGATGAATAGATGGTGCGCAAGGACTTGTTGTTCACGGCATTTTTGGAGGATTTGCCGTAATTTGAAGATCTGGTTTGTCATTGACTGTACCTCCATGAAGCCGGCCTGATGACTTCCCACGAATCTGTTTGCTTGTGGCGTTAGACGGCGGAGTAGGATTCGGAACATCACTTTGTAGGCGGCATTTAGGACAGTGATCGCTCGGTAGTTCTCACAGTCCAATTTGACACCCTTCATGTAGATGGGACATATTACCGCATCCTTCCCTCCTCCGGTTGCTGTTCTAGGTCCCAGATTTGGACCATCAACCGGTGTACGCAATCAGCCGACTTGTCTGGGTCCATTTAGATGAGTTCAGCTGCGATGCAATGCTTTCCATCCGATTTGTTGCTATTCTGCTGGTGAATGGCTTCCTTAACTTCACTCATCGTCGGGAGTGGCTCCACCTCGCCATTGGCTTAGCCAGAGATGTATCTCTCCCCCCGTCTTGATCTCCTGCATGTGCATCGTTCAGGTGTTCGTCGAAGTGCTGCTTCCACCTTTTGATCACCTCACGATTGTCCGTCACGATGCCTCCGTCCTTGTCCCGGCAAATTTCGGCTCGCGGCTCCTCGAGCTCCTCCTCTTCCAAGCGGTGTTTTTTCTCCGGGAAAATTCAGAATCATTGCCTCTTCCGCTGTCGGTGATTTTCCATGTTTCGACGGATGCTTTTTTGCACTACTGCCGCCCGCGCGACGTTGTCTTCGTCCATCACCCTCTTATACTCCTCGTACAACCAGTCGTTCCGACGTGTTCGTTCAACTTGCCCAATGACGTTTCCCGCATCGCTTTTGATGGCTGTCTTGATGGTTTCCCAACAGTCCTCGAGAGGGGCTTCGTCAAGCTCGCCCTCTACCAGCAGCGCCGCTTCGAGCGATTGCACGTAGTCTGCTGCGACCTCGGGTTGCTTCAGTCGTGCGATATTCGAACGAGGCAGGCGTTGGTTTTGTATGACTTACTTACTTAATGTTCCCGCGCCGATCTTCCAGTGCATAGGGCCGTGGTCTAAGACCTCCACTGTTGACGTTCCGGAGCCAACGTCTTCACATGGTCCCAGTCAAGACTCTAGTCGACATTTCGTAGTTCGGCGGCAAGGCTTCGCCGCCACGAGTTTCTGGGCCTGCCTCTCCTTCGATGTCCCTCTGGATTTCATTCAAGTGCCTCTCTGCAAATCTCATTCTCATCTCTTTGCAGCGTGTGCCCAATCCAACTCCACTTGCGTTCCAGAATCTCGATTTTTAGTGCCCTTTGATGACACCGGCGATGTAGTTCCTCATTTGAGATCCAGTTGCCCGGCCACCAAGCGCGAATGATACTCCGCAGGCAGCGATTCACAAATACTTGCAGTTTTCGCATCGTCACCGCATATGTGCACCAAGTTTCACACCCGTACAACAATACGGATTTGACGTTTGAGTTGAAGTTTCGGATTTTCGTTCGTAGATAGATCTGGCGTGATCGCCAGATGTTCCAGAGACTCGCAAACGCAAATCCGGATTGTCTGATCCGGGTTTCAATGTCTTTTCGAGTACCACCATCAGGCGTTATCTGGCTACCAAGATACTGGAAGCACTCCACTTTTCCAACTTGTTGCCCAGCTACCACGAAATCGAAAGACTTACAGTATTGATCTCCATCGACTTGGTCTTTCCGACATTGATTTTGAGACCTGCTGCCTTGTATCGACAGGATCTGACGTCGATGATGTCCAAGAAGTGCCAGCTGTCTATCAAAACGTGGTCGATCTGTGATTGCGTTTGGTACGGTGATCTCCAGGTGTACTTGTGTGGAAGGCGATGCTGAAAAAAGGTACTACGTACGGTCATTCGTTTGGAGGCGGCTATATCTATTAGTCTTAGGCTGTTTTCGTTGGTCAACTGGTGCGCGCTGAACCTTCCAATTGTCCGTTGAATTCCTCCTCCTGGCCGACATGAACGTTAAAATTCCCGATGACGATCTTGATATCATGTTTTGGGCAGCGGTCGTATATCTTATTCACGTTCCAGTTGCGCGTAGAATTAGTCTTTGTCTTCACCGGTACCTCCGAGGTGAGAGCTGTGCACGTTGATAATACTGATGTTGATTCTCAATCGATTGGCGCTTCTTCATCCTCCCCATCACTATACAAGCTGTTCCAAGCTCATGTTTGTTTCCGCAACTCTGGTACACGGTATAACCATCTTGGAACGTTTGTACCATGGAGCCCTTCCAGCTTACTTCCTGCAGCGCTACCAACGTCGAATTTGCAACTCTTCTTTCATTGGAGAGTCCGTGAGTACTGCAAATGAAATTTAGAAATCAGCAGTTCAATGTTCCAAGTTTCCAAACGCAGGTCCCTTTTCGTCACGTGGGTCTTTGCCGATTTCCATCCGAAATTTGTTGTACGTCGACTCTCAAATATACTCAAGGATAGTGGTCATAGTCGATGCTTAATTTGAAAGTTTTTGGTAATTTTAGTAAAGATAATATGTTTTGACTTGTTTTCCTTTTGAGTTTTGATGAATTTATCTTTGTTTTATCATACGGTTACTAGCTTTTGTCCCTTTACATTCTGATGATGCAAAATAAAATGAGTTTAAAATTTTTGTTAACTGTGGCAGAATGATGGTGACATTGTTCTTAGTCACTAACTTTTGCCACTGACTGTTTATCGTTAGTATCATAACACTCTTGTTACTTGGCCCTTAAAACTCACCCGGTGTCGGCGTCAGGTGTCCCGTCGACGAAGGCCTCGAATGTATCAGATGCGAGTGGTTCAAGCTGCTCCCGAGCGTCACCGACGAATTACTGCTGTGCCCTCCTCCTCCCCCCATCGACCCGAGCGATCCCAGCTGGTTTCCGTTTCCGTTTTGACCGGCGCCATTGTTCGCACCACCATTTCCCCCACCGCCACCTCCTCCGCCTCCGCCGCCGCCGCCACCACCACCCGCACTTAAACTACTGCTGTGATGATGATGGTGATGATGGTGGGACGAGGATGATGAGTGATGTTCCCGGGGGGGTGAAATCGGTTCCGCCTTGATCTTGACCGAGAGGGGCGACGTCGAGGGCGGAGGTGTGCTGTTCGAGACCGCCAAATGGGGCAAACCGCTGCTGAAAAGGATTCTGAGTAAGTTTGAGCCATTTTAATTGTAACACCGAACTACCGGAAATTATAATTCAGAAGAAAACTAATTTGAAAGGAAGAGAGAAAGAACAGAAGAATATCAAATATAAATAAAATAAGAAAAAACAGAGGAATTGCAAGAAAATGAAGCGAGCAAGCAAGCAATCAAAACAAACTCTAGCTACGTCAAGGCTACTGGTTACCTCGAGTGCTGTCCGAGGGAGTTCATCGCGCTCTGGGCCGCCTGGGCGTTGTTGGCCGCCGCGGCGCCCCACGACGCGATCATACTCAGATCCGAGTTGAGCGAAAAGTCCTGAGCGCCGAAGGAACCGAGCGTCGTCGTGTAGTTGGACAGGCCGATAGGCGTCTGCAGCGCCACGACCGGGGTGTTGAGGTTGCCCTGCTGCCGGGAGTGCTAAAATTCGAAAATATTATGATATTAGATAGGACTCCTTTAATGAGATTAGAACCCCATACCTCGACGTAGGAAATGTCATCAGTGTTGAGGGTCGGATTCATTGGCGTCGGTATCACTACCCTCAGGTTCGATGACCGTGCGCTGGAACTTCCCGGTGAGCTCTGTTTTAACGATGGGTGTTGCACTGGAAAAAGGGAGACGGTGAGTTAGTCTATCAGAAATTAAGGATTTACAATACAAATTTTGGGTTCTATTATTGTCAATTGTCATCCGGTATTTGTAATTATGTAATTTTTAAGTGTATTTTAAGTTTCAAAACATCATTAAAACATTTCAGTAGGTATCAAGTTTGCTTCAACGTATTACTGTATTATGTGGCACATCAAACATGCATATTTGATCCAATTTAAACGGATCGAAAGTTCCCGGACAGCTCAGGAATTCCGTTGGTATTTTGTTGCACATAATAATCAAATCGTGTCCCATCGCGACTTGTTGTCAGTCAAATATTCCTGCTTCATCCGGCCGGACCATTTTGTGTGTGACGCAAATCTCGACCCCCAAACGATAACTGGCAGGCAGCAATGTGCGGCGCTCTATCGACACACAAACATGACGAAAACATTCCTTCCCTCCTGCGTTTCGGGACATCCGGCTCCTTTCAGTTGATTTCCTTCCACTTCCCTCGAGTCGAGTCGAGCAGGAAACTGTCATTGCCGCCGACCACTTCCAACCAATACGACTTCCAATCACCACTACATCGACACCCGACCGGATAGGTCCTTGAGGAAGCTCATTTTCAATGGCATCAACCGACCTACCACCCAAGAAATGTCGCGGCAGCAAGCGGATTTTGATTCGATTTTTCACGTTATACTAACCGGGCTCTAAATAAGCGGTAATAGTGGATTGTGTGCATCAAAACGTGTTAATTTATCAGTGTTGGAAATCTTGAAGGTCTTTTTTTTCAATTATATTTTATTAGTTACCATTTTAACGTAAGGACTTTCTGGTCATAAATTTATTTTATTTCCGCCTTTTTAAATTACTCATGAATAAAAAAATCAACATAAATCTGTACAAAAAAAAATTGGCATAGAAAATCAACGAACACTGGAAAAAATGGCTTAAGGTTTTCAAAATGCCTATAAGACCACGGGCACTATTATCCCCAAAGTTGTTTAGATCATGATAACCTGCTTACCTGGAGATTTCGTACCGAAAATGACATCTCCAAAAATGCTTGTGAGAAAATTGGATAAGCAAACATTTACTGCAATTAAAGGACAAGCAGTTAATACTTATTTATCGCTGCCTGCAGGAAAGATTGTAGCTAAGTACGTGAGACCTTTTAAGTCCCACCACACGTATTAGTCCAAATTAGTCCAGATTAGATTGTCATACGAGGCCCAAGACCTCCCTTTAGCTTGCCAAGTTTGGTTGACTATCTCTCTCTCTCCGTTCATAATCTTCCCTGATTCGTATTAGATCGCGCATGATTTACGCGATCTCGTCGACTATAGCACGCAACAACTGCTCGTCGCGACACATTCCCTTCACAACATTTTCAGCGATTAAATTTTGTAGTTATTGACGCCTTGAAACGAACCTGGGGCAGAAAAAGGTAGCGCATGTTCTGCCGATTCCTTTGTATCTACGCATTCAGGTCATGAAGGTTTTGCTTAAAGCACCCATGACCCTAAAGGAACTGAGTCAGTTAGAAGTTGACCTCTTCATACTCCCGATTAATCCAGTCTGAAAGTCGCGGGATTAGCCTATGCGTTCATCTTGGGTTGTTCAATTCGTCCCATTGCTCCTGCCACTTGAGCACTTACGCTGCTCGCATACCTCTGACAGCTAATGCTTCGTTACACTGCTTATCATGCCCGCGGTGACAAAAGTTGAATCTGCTGATATGATCCTGTATGTACAGGAAACTCGCATGGCTATCAGCCGATGGGTGCTCCGTAATTCGGATCTGTTTGGATTCCGTATCGTAGTTTCAAGTTTCGACAGTGCTACGTTCGGAAGGAGACGTCTCTTGCTGCGAAACTCTTTAGACTTGAGAAATCGACTCAGCGGCCATCGTAACAAGGAGCTAGACAGTTAGAATCGAATGTTAGAAACTGTAGGACAATACAACTGAAATGACTCAAATTTACGCAGACTGTTCTCGTTGAAGATTCGAAACGACGTACATAGGTGAATCAGGTACTTCTCTATTTCTTTCGCAATGTGAAGTGAAATCTTCTGGAGCGGATGTGTCTCCCGACTTGCGCTGGTCAGGCACCTTTGTGAGCTATGGGCCACAAAGGTGACCATACCTACGGAGGGCGAATAATTCTGACACCGAGTATCAAAAGTAGTCTGATGAGATCATCTTAGCATAAATTGGTGGTGGATGATAGTAACAGTAGGGCATTTACTAAGCGCCTTGATAAGGAAGTTACGGGAATGGGCCCGATATTGAAGAGCCCAGCGATCATTGTTATTCAGATTCTGAGCCAATTCGTTATGGCACGGACGAATTCACCCCCTGGATTAAAAGAGTGGGTGAGGACTTTCAATGAGACGCTAGATGCTCAGATCGAATCTCTGCACTCTGCACTTCAAGGAGACGATGAACGAAAGAGAGGCAATGATTGTATCAATTGCAATGTACTACAAGTACCAACTCCAAATTGAAGAACGGCGTGATAGTTGAAAGCCCATACAATATAGCTCTTTCCAGCGGTGACGAGTTGAACACCGAAATACATGCTAGACCTAAAACTAGTAGCGACTCGACTGATAACAACGAGGTGGGGTTGACTGTTATTTACTGTCCCCAAAAAAGTTAGGCGAATTGAACGTTTCATACGCAAAGTGTACGCTGTCGATGATCACATCGATCATCGAGAAAAGTCGTTCGCGATAAATGAGAGGGGATCCCAAATAAGCTAAGCTTGGCAAAAATGTTCGGGAAGTTGGGAGGACCCGTGCAGGTGGGATGATTCACATGCTGCGTAAGTGCTCTGGGCTGGTAGTTTCACCTCCTCGTGGTCCAGGGCGGAAACGTGTCTGCAAGTCCGGCGTATTGCAGATGTACGGCCAAGAGAACTACCCCTAAACCTACTAGAGGCCGTCGACGGGTCTGCCAAACCCGCGCGGAAGAAGTGGTGCACCCGGGTACTTAGGTACCAGTACTCGGATGTGAGAGTGAGGGTCCAACACGCGTTCGGGGGGTCATAGCCCTGAAATGCGGACGTGACCGGAGGGAGAGCGATCGCCAACTCGTTTTGTGTTTTGATGGGTAAAGACCCGACTCAAAAAACGAGTAGATGCGCAAGTGGTGGCCAATGGTGGGCCGATCACTTGGAGAAGTGTTTTACACGTCAGTGTCAGTGAGGCAGAGTTTTATGCCGGAGGTGTCAGGGTTCGAATCGCGTTTCGGGAATTGATGCGCCTGAATCGCGAGTGCGACCTGATGAGGGCGTTCTACAGCTCGATTTACGCTTCGGGGAGTAAAGCACCCGACTTGAAAATTGGGTAGTCGCACTGAGTGGTGACTTTAGTCAACACTAGAGAGTTCAGAGGAGTCTGAATCCTACACGTGGCTTAGGACTCGCGTGTTCGAACAGAGAAAGTGTCGTCGACAACTCGCGTTGTGTTTCTGGACTACCTAGACTAGATCCACAAAGTTAGTAGTTGCGCTACATGGGGACCTCTTTAACACGATGAGATTTCGGGTCCTAATGATGTCAGATGAGGGGTCGCGCATCGAATTGTGTTAGAATGAGGTATTGCTGATAAAGGATTCGGAAACGTCTATTGCCTTGGAGCGCACTAGCGCGAATTGACCTCCCACTATTGAAGTATAGTGTATCAAACAGTTCGAGGTGGGAACAAAGGTCAGTGGCCTCAGGTGAACATTATGGCGTAGGGGGTACAGTGTTCCTTAGCATTGTATCATGAGTCGTCCAATTGCACCCATGGACCCAGAGTAGCAAACTGGGGGGACGTGATGACTCGCCGTGCCTTAGAATGCAATCCGTAAAATGGATTTACCACCTGGGTTAACAACTAATAAAAAGAACATGCTGCGTAAGTACCAGTCCGCAACCGGTGTAGGGTGACTCCTTCGTCGGAGAGCATCTGAGTAGTGCGCGTCCGAGCCTGGCAGTAGAGCATACAACGATAAGACTATACCTTCTGCGTATGCCTAGCTGCCTGGTACGTCGCGCATGTGTATCTCCACCGTTACCGTCGCGGAGTTTCCGAGTCGAACGCGCCCTTTGCGACGAAGGCTGCGGGGATAAGACATGACCTTCTTCGCAGTTGATCTCGTGGGGAGAAGAGTATTCACGTCGCGGAGTACTCTCGGGTAGAATGGTCTCACGTCACCGTCAGATGAACCACTCGAGTCGGGTAGGATGACATCATTGTCGGGATTCATTTGAGTCGTAAGCGTAAAAGACCCGTACGTGATCCGTGACAGGCGCGAGTTCAGGATAAGCTGCTCTCGATTCGGCACACGACGGGCAAAAAGCCAATGGTTGCCAGGCCCAAAGTTTCCAGCCTAAGGAAGGAGGAAGACCGGACCACAGTCGGAGTAGAATTCCCTTTCTCCGAGGGGCATTCGAGTAGTATGCGTCCGATCCTAGCAGTAAAGCATTCAAAGATAAGACTCTACCTTCTGCGTATGTCGAGCTATTAGGTACGCCGTGAACATTGTGTAGGATACCTCCACCGCTCCGGAGTATCTGAGTAGCACGCGCTCTCTACGACGGAAGCTGCGGGGATAACACTAAACCTTCTTCGCAGTCGAACTCGTAGGTCGGGTCGGTGTAGGATGACGTCATCGCCGGGAACCACCCGAGTAGGTTTTGTAAAGCCCCGGACGTGTGCTGTGACAGGTGCGAGTCTAGGATAAGCTGCTCTCGATTCGGCACACGAACGGGCAAAGAGGAGAGGGTCTCGAGCCAAACCAAGCGGAGCCAAGATCTCGAATCGTTAGAGGAGAGGTCATTGTTGTTGGTCTGTTGCAGTGGTCTCGAACAGAGGCGGAGCGCACGATAGTCGTGGAAACCAAGCGAGCCTCGAGTTACGAGTAAAGGCCGGACTTTTAGTCGTCAAAGGAAAGGGCGTTAGTCTTGAATCGTAACAAGAGGCAGGGTATATATGCTGGAGTTTGGACTTGAGACTGACTAAGCCGATGGGCTCTTAAGCACGGACTTGGTCTCCCATCTCGGGTACAGCCTTCGATGCAGGTCCGGATGGGAATTATGTCCAGAGGCCCCAGGGGACTTTATGACGTAGGGGTACATAGTATCTAGAGTCGACTAATTGCACCCGTGGACCCAGAGTAGCATATTGGGGGATGCAGTGGATCGCCGTGCATTGGAATGCAATCCGTAAAAAGGATTCACCACCTGGGTGATCAACTAATAAAAAAAACATGCTGCGTAAATGGGTATAAGACAATACCTTCCTCGTAGCGGACCTCGAAGGAAGGGGGTAAATCACTGTCGGGGGATACCCACGGGTAGAGAGGTTTGCGAAGCCGGGCGAGCCTCTCGAGTTGGTATAGAATGTCGTCACTGTCGGAAAACATCCGAGTCGTATCGTTTAAAGACACGAATGGCCGGCGTAGCCAACGACGTAGAGGAACCACTCCCAACGATGAGTGAAGTTAAGGAAGCCATTCGCCAGCTGAATAGAAACAAGTCGGCTGGGAAGGATGGCATCGCAGATGAACTCATCAAAATGGGCCCGGACAAGATTTCCTACACCGATTGATAGTTCGGATCTGGGACATAGAACAGGTACCGGAGAAGTGAAAGGAGGGGGTAATATGCCCCATCTATAAGAAGGGCGACAAATTGGACTGTGAGAACTACCGAGCGATCACTGTCCTCAATGCCGCCTACAAAGTGTTGTCCCGAATCCTACTCCGCCGCCTAACGCCACAAGCAAACAGATTCGTGGGAAGTCTTCAGGCCAGCTTCATGGAGGGACGGTCTACGACGGACCAGATATTCACATTACGGCAAATCCTACAAAAATGCCGGGAACACCAAGTCCCTACGCACCATCTATTCATTGACTTCAAAGCCGCATATGGCCGCATGATGGTCTATCCTGCATGATGTTCAACGTGGCGTTATTTTGGAGGTGTTTTTCGACGAGCAGTAGGCGAAATGCGGGGCACGATTTTCAACTATCCAGTCAACTTATCTGCTTTGCCGACGACATTGATATAGTTGGCAGATCATCTGCGGCGTTGGAGGAGATCTATCGCAAACTGAAACGCAAAGCAGGAAGGACCGGGTTGATGATCAATTCGTCCAAGACAAGGTACATGCTAGCCTGCGGATTCCAGATCGACCGAACCCGCTTGTTCAGAAAAAACAAGGTCACGATCGATGGTGACGAGCTGTAAATAGTCGAAGACTTTGTCTATCTCGGCTCACTGATGACCGCAGACAACAAGCCGTGAGCTCCGGCGGCGAGTTATCAGCGGAAGTCGTGCCTATTATGGACTCCACAAGCAACTGCGGTCGAGAAGACTTAGCCCTCGCACGAAGTGTAACCTGTATATGACGCTCATTAGACCGGTTGTTCTCTACGGGCACGAGACATGGATATTGTTCGAGGAGGACCTGCGTACACTCGGAGTATTCGAGCGACGAGTGTTAAGAGCCATCTTTGCGGCGTACAGGAGAACGGAGTGTGGAGGCGAAGGATGAACCACGAGCTCGCGTGGCTCTACGGCGAACCCAGTATCCAGAAGGTGGTGAAGGCTGGCCGGATACGCTGGGCGGGACATGTTGCGAGAATGCCGGACGACTGTCCTGCAAAACGGGTGTTCGCTACGAATCCGGTAGGAACAAGACGAGTGGGGGCGCAACGAGCGACGTGGTTAGACCAAGTGGAGCGTGATCTGGCAAACGTGGGGTGCCCGAGAAATTGGAGAACGGTTGCCATGGACCGAGTGGATTTTGGGAATTATGTTCGTCAAGTTATGTCGTGAGACGGAAAACTATGTAAATAAAAATAAATACGATCCCACGGTTTGAAGCTACAAAGATAAGGCAACATCTTCACCTGCGGCTAGTGCGACTAGTGCGATTCCCAACTGCGGGGCCGTCTTCGGAGTGGAAATCGTTGGGAAAGGGTTATTCCAAGATTGGGGAATACCCACAGGTAGAGTTGCTCTCGCCGGGTGAGACAAACGAAAGTCTAGAATAAGCTGCTTTCGATCGGCACACGACGGACACGAGGAAAGGTTTGCGTGATCAATTTCGAATTTTTACGATAAGAGGTCGGGTCTCGAGTCGCAAAAGGAGAGATTAGGCCTTTAATCAACAAGAGAAGGGGTATAAGTGGTTACCTCGAGTCATTACGAGGAGAGGTCAGATCTCGAATAGCTAGCGGAGAGATCGGGCCTTGAGTTGTGCAGAGGAGAGATATGTGTACCTCGAGTCGATGCGAGGAGGGTCGATCTTGAGTCGTAAGAGGAGAGATAAGGCATCGAGTCGCGAAGAGGAGATATTTATGTGGGAATCTCGAGTCATTGCGAGGAGATGTTGGTTCTCAAGTCGTTACCCGAGAGTTCGGACCGGTATATCTAAGACTTATCGTCTAGATTTGACCTAAGCTTGTTGGAAAATCTTTCGGATTCGTAGGAAGCACTAAAATGTAAGCAAGAATTAAAGCTGACCAGAATCAGATTCTCAAGAGGTGTTTCATTCCTCGTAATACCTTATATAACAACATGAATAAAAGATAAACCTTTTGCAAAATCGTGTAGAATATCCAACTATTCAAAGGTGTTGCTTTCAAAAAATTTAATTCTTCTAAAGATAAGTTCGAAGTGAGTGTGAAAGGCTCCTTAGTGTTTCAATAGAAAACTACTAAAGTTAACCATGTTGAATTTCTCTGAACAATTCAAATAAAAAATACAAAATATTACAAAAAAAACAAGAAAAAATAGCTCAGGAATCTTATGTTTTGCTTCAGTTTAATAAACTATTGTCGACGACTAGTATTCATTCACCTCACTCAAATCAGTGAGTGCCTGGTCGATTATCCCGAACCCAAGGTTAAGTTCGGGAAATCCGTTATTTAATTATCATGATTTATTCATCAATCTTCCTGTGGCGGTTAAGTCGGCGGCAGATATAGCGTTATACCTACTTCAAGCATGGAAAAGCTTCACTCACTATGGAGGAAGAATAATCTGAGGCATTTGCTTCCTGTTTAGCAGGATAAATAATTGAACCAATTTGAAATTTCAACTGAAGTTTGCTGAAGGATAACAGAGAGCCTTGCTGTCAATGTATTTAAGTAGAAAAACATTTAAAAATATTATTTCGATGATTAATTGTGTCAATTTTAAATCGTAAACAATCGAATAGAACAAACAAAATCAAAACAAAAAATCAAAATCAGACATTGTTTAGTAGAGAAAAAAAAACCACACTCGCATGCTTACTCTTGTTATGGTGATGATGGTGGTGATTGTGGTTGTTGTTAGCGTTAGCATTAGCATTACTAGCATTGTTATTGTGGTGGTGCTGTTGCTGTTGTTGCTGCTGATGTTGATGTTGTTGCTGTTGCTGTTGTTGTTGATGGTGACTGCCTATACCTGGGCTAGGTCCGGGACTGGGCGATCCTCCTAGGGGTGACGTCGAGTGGGGGTAACCGTTGGACATTTCGAGCATTCCACCGGCAGGGTACACTGGAAATGGGGAGTAGGATTGAAAGAGAGAGATAGAGAAAATAAAAAACAAAACAAAAAACGATTATCCTTTTGATGAAATTGATTGCATGAAATTGTCATGGATAATTTTCCGGAGGCATTTCTCGGTCACAAAAATAGATACGGTTCAATAATAAAACACAGCAACGGCCAGCAGCTCTTTGATGTTGTTTTAAAAATAAAATGCTAAATGTAGCAATTGCTCAAAAAAAGGCGTGGGTGAAAGTAGGTGCGGTAAGACGATGGATTTCATAAATTGGAGGCAATTTGAGAGCCGTGTCAGGTACATTTGAATGTTGCATGACAACACAAATCGGAAGGAATACCTAACCGAGAGAAAGTATTTTTGTTTTGATCAGAGGCATGCAATCGTTGACCGACATTTAAGAATATAAAAAGGCGTCACAGATAGTTCCCAGGGGATCTGAAAATCGTTCAACCTGAGTTTATAAAAAACAAAAAAAAACTCTAGGACTTTGCTCATGTATATAAACATACACAAGTAAAAGAAACTAGTAAAAAATTTTGGTTTTTGAAATTTTCAAAATATAAAAATATAAACATTCAATACTAAACTTAAAAAAAAGAATACATTGGAATTCAAATAAATAATTTATAACCTTACTTTCAAAATAAATTTCAAGCCTTTTTTGCGAAAAGATGAGTTTTTATTTGGAATTTGTTTATGAAAATCCCCCTTCTGATACTGCATTTTCATGCAAATTAAATTTGCATGTGACTCAATGAAGGACGGGAATATAAAAAAACAATTCTTAATATGATTCTTAACCGTTCTTTTAAAATTTTCTATTTTCTAAAATTTTGGAGTTGAATTCTAAATTTATGATTTTTTAAAATATTAACACATTAAGGACCGCGAAGAAATCTAAGCCAAGAAACACCGAAATTCGACATATTATATCTCAGAAACCATTTGACCAAATTTAACGAAATGGGTACGTTTGAGTAAACAAAAGTGTTGTGTTAAATTTTCTAGAATATAGTTTCGTTATTAAATTTATAGCATTTGAGTTACGCTTCTAAATAAAGCACACTAGCGGCGAGCGAAAAAAAACAAATCCGCTTGAATTTCTAAAACAAAACTGTCTGGTCTGTTATAATACTAAAGAATTAAAATCTGAAATAAAATAACGCTCAACACTGATGATATCTTAATCTAGATTCCAATTTTGAATTCGCATCTTAACTTCTTTTAAATGTACGTTTTATTCGGAATTTAAATAACACAAAGTTATTAAAATGTTGAAAAAGTATAGACCGAAATACAAGATCTAGAATGTTGACATTTGATTCATTTAGCCATTTAGTAAAAAATTGGTGGTGGTTCAACCTGAATAAGATACACATAAAGTTAAAAATTAATTTTTTGATTTTGATAGCACTGATAGCTTGAGAGGTTGTTGAATAAAATCATGAAACATAATCTTGGGTTACAAATGGATCCAGATTTCCAATCTTTTAAGTTAAATGTTGAAACATTATGTATACAGAAGAACAGCATTTATTCAATTTATTCAATGAATTTATAACTATTTTCAAAAGTTTTCTCGAAAACAAGAACTTATAGAAAAAAAAATGATTATTTGGAATCCGCGCCTCAAAAGATGTGAATTTGGTTGCGTGTGTGCTTCACTAAAGAGAACTCAAATGTGATACATTTTTTAAAGTTACTTCGTTCTATAAAATTGTGTACAATACTTTCGATAACCCAAAAATAATAAATTTCAAGAATTTTAGCCAGTGATTTCTGAGATAGAAAGAGGATGCTAAATTTTGATGCTTTGGGGCTTAGACTTCTTTGAGGTCGTTGATGTGTTAAAGACTTAATTTTAAACATGATTTTTACTTCAGAGTCACGTAATTCATTTCGAATGAAAAAAAAACTTTTTCTAAAAGAGTAGTGAATTTCTACGGTGGATTTGAACCTTTACGGCCAGTATCGCAGCGCTTGTATAATCACACTACTACAATCGGTATTAAATAACCTTTCTGATGAATATAAATTCGTTGCGAATATCTTGCTAAACATCCAGTGCAGAGTTGAGTTTAGGTCTAAGAAAATCTGAGAATTTGTAAATTGGCAAAAGGTTCAAAAAAGCTACCGTTGAAAATTCCTCAAAAATACTGTGTTTCGTATTTTAACAATCTAAAAATGCAAAAATGTGCCAAATTACGTCAACTTTTAAATTCTCTTTTCAAAATTTATCTGGTGTGACTTAAACAATTTTGACGGTTCATTGATTAAAAAGTAAAAATATAAACTTAAGGTAGCAAAAGTTAGCGTAAAGCTGCTAACTTTTGCTACCTTGGAAACTAAGTGAATTTTTATTAGCATTCCGTAGCTGATCTTCAGTTTTTTTTTTTTGAAGCATGATTTTTCGGATTTTTTATCTTAGACTTCGAATAACGGAAAACTGAAGTTTTGTTGATGAATATTGCCTGAGCAACATATTTGAGTTATATCACGAGGTTTCCAAAACTATGAATCTTGAAAAAATCGATTGGCGAACAAGATAGATATATTGGTTATAGTCAGGAGTGTCAAATTGAAACTCTAGGGACTGAAACGAGTAAATTTTTCTGTGACGGATGATGGTTAATTTCTTGTTGTTTAGATGTGAAATGTCACTGCTACAGATGGTCAAGAGATTTCATGTTTAAAGATCGACCTGATTTTGTCAGGTTGAAGTCAATCTCTTCAAATCAAGATTTTTCCTCGGAATAATGATTTGAATAATTCTTGAAAGGCATTTTTCCATTAATTTCGCCTTTGCCTGATTAATTGGACATTGGAAATGGACTTACACTCATTATGAGTTTATGTTTAACAATAAATTTACGACAAGCGCCTCAACGTTAACCCAATAATCTCGTAAAAATATTTACATATTGATCCTGGACCCAAATTCGTGACACCCTCCATATACTATGACCAGAAATCAGGAATTTGTGAATCACTCATTGTGGGTTAGAATAGAAAAAGGAACAAAATTTGATCCACTTCACTTAATGCCATGAAATGATTAACAGTCGATAGTAAATTTCAAACATCATGTACTTTTCATATAGAAAAATATATTTTTACTAAAAAAACACTTCTTTCTGGAAATGAAATTTGGATTGGCGGCAAAAGGGTTTAAGTGCTGCACTTTTATCAATTTGACTTCAAACAAAATAAACAAACAAGTAAATTGTGGAATAAAATTATGATTAAAATAGCATATGATGTTTGGCAGTCAAGAATTCGTTCTAGATTAAGCTTGCCGGATTGTCCGGATATTCAATACAAAATTTGGGGAAAGTTCGGTCCAGCTCAGTTGCCCGGATTTCATTAAAAAAGCGTGGATTTCACCTGGTTTTTTTTCTCTTTATTTGCCAAACCAAACAGAAAAAAAAATTAATTGTGTTGTAATTTTTTATTATTTTTGCGTCAAAAAATAAATTTTTTGAGCAAGTTTCATGGAAGCCTAAAATACAATTTAAAATTTGCTGGTGAGTTTTGATGAAAACAACAATTTCTAGTTTTTTTGTCTTGATTTTTGTTGGGTATTTCCTGGGTTCTGACATAATTTGCCCAGATATTGCCAGGATTTTTGGTCGCCAATTTTGAAATCAAATGCCCAGCTTTTGCCAGGTTTTTATATAACATAGCCCGTATTTGTCCGGTCCGGATACGTGCTGAAAAAATCTGGCAACTTTGTTCTAGATCGTTATATCGATTTGTTCAATTTTGTCACTTATACCCCTTTAGCTCCAAGTCCCTCATATGAAAATAAAACTTTATATTCAACAACCAGTAAAAAAAAATAATTAAAAAATTCATAAAAAAAAACAATTCTGATTTTAAAACACTAATGAATTTGCCCTATTCTTATGATATTGATTTCTTTAAAATTGAAATCTGATGTTTTAAGGCCAAACCTAGAATAGTGTACCTGGAGAAACTTTTTTATCCTACCGATAGATTTTTTTCAAAACTTTTCCTATGCTAGCTAGTATATTGTTTAACACCCACTCTACAAAATGTCAAGAATAAGCTAGATATGGCAGAATGAATTTCAAAAGTTGCTCTGAGCTCAGTTTCATTTTCTTTTTTTTTTTTTTTTTGAGAAATTACTGAAGAAACAAATTTCAGGTCAAATCAATCAGTAAAATTTACTTAGTAAAAGTCAATCCGGTTTTAGAGCGAATCATAGTACAGAAACAACCCTGATGAAAGGTTCACAATGACATTGCTGTTTCTCTCGATGAAAAATTATCAACCTTCTTATAGATTTTGCCTTTGACAGCCTTTGACAGGGTGTGTCATAATTAGCTTATTGCAAAATTGATATCGAATTTCTTTTTTACTGGACATGCTGCAAAAAGGATAAAATCATACCGTCAAGAACGCGTTCAATCATTGTTGTTAAATGATAGTTTCTCAAGATTTACTCCCATGGAATCTGGAGTACCCCAAGGAACAATTCTTGATCCAATGCTATTCTCTCTTTTCATAAACAATTTTCCATCTTTTCCATACTCTATCATTCAAATGTTTGCCGATGTACAAATTTATCTTGGTTCGAACAGCTCATTAGCAATAGAGATTGCAAGATATAAAATTAATTATGGTCTGAGAAAAATCAATAAATGGTCTTCTCTCAATCTACTACCTATTAACCCTGTTAAAAGTGAGGATCTTTTCTTCAATGAATTCAACAGGAGTGTCGAAGCTCCTACGCTTTATTTGGCGGATTCGGTCTAGGATTGTTTGATTTTAAGGTACAAAAATCGACCTTCGTGATTAATTCAGATGAACGGTTGTAGGATCGATCAACCTAAAAAATCAGAGCTGCAAGATCGATCTTTTCCATTTTTAACAAGGCACATTTCAATGTAGGTACTCAAACACATTTTATGGAAATTTTCAAATAAAAATTCTTCAAAAGAAAATCTAATTTTTAATACCAATATTGACTAAATTTCGAGTGCCATAAATTACGTACGTACGTAAAAAAAAAAATCATCAAAGTTAATCGACAGATTTAAAAATTTTGATTTTCGAGGCATAAATAGTTTTTTTTTTGTTTGTGTTTGTGCAGAACTGTTCCCAAATTTTACATTAAATATCCTGGCAAACCTAAACCCAAATTATAGGTCCTGCATAATTATCCAAAGAATGCTCCATAGAGAAGCTCTCCAATATATTAAAAGACTATTAATTCCTGTAAGAAATTCTAGTTTAACTATTTCGTTACATTATTCGGTTAATTATAATAATTCGTTCCTCGTTAGTTAATCTTCCTATCCAGGTTAAAGCCCTTAAATTGAAATCAGAATTCAAGAAAGCTTCACTAATAAGATTTGCATTGATAAGACAGTAATCGAGTATTTTATTGTTAGAAGTTAAAATGCATCAGAAACTAAATATATGAAAACAAAAATAAACCAAAAAAAAAAACCAATTGTAACAAATTAAAAAAAATGTATCTTACGTTAGAGGAATAGAATGAATTATTATTATTATTATTGAAAGTTTTTCATAGGATTGTTGTATTGCAGGTCACAAACGTTTGAGAAACATCAAATCTCGTGAGATAACAGTGTGATAGTTGAACTAAATTTCACAGAAAATTTGAACAAGATGTTCCATTACAGTAAAAAGTTATGGAAGTTCAAAGTTTTAGTGACAGTTCGCAAGAATCCTATTTCTATCAAATTATGAAAGGTACTGTAAGTGATTTCAATATAAAAAAAAAATCGGTAGAAATCGGGAACATAAAAGAAGGAACAAGTTTGAGAAAAAAATTTTAAAACGGCATAAAACTACGAAATGCGGTGTAATTTAAGTAATTAACTCGAATTTTCTTAACTTTTGTCGTTTTTCACTTTTTGTTCTGATCTTTCCACAGTCTAATTTGAACCCTACAGCTTCCAAAATTTGCACAGTTGTTGCACAGTTCTATTCATGTATGAAGGAATAGAAATTAAATATTGTCTAGCAAACATTGAATGAACAGAGTCTCAATTTTAAAACGTGGTAATATTTTTTTTAATAACTGACCGTTCATGTGACCACAGAAAACCGGGAAACCAAAAATTCCCACTTACCGGAATCCGTCTCGGAGCTGGAAGGTCGCGGGCTAATACTATTGTGTGCCATCTGGGGGCTGTTCTGCATCATGCCGCTGTCATTGTAGGTTCCGATGACCGGCACCGAAACCGGCAGCGAGTAGCTATTACCGGCCATATTGACCCGGCCTCCGGACGAAAGCTGCTGATTCCGCTGCATCATGATCTGAAAGTCCTCGTCGATTTTGTTGTACTTGGCCTCGGTCCTCGGCGTCAGGGTGTAGCTCTCTTCCGGTTCCGGCGAGTCCGGACTCATCGTGCCGTTCTTGTTCTCCTTCTGTGCGTTTACCTGCAACTGTGAGCAAGACAGAACTTACGGGCATTAACGAAGGGGGCCCTGGGCAACCGACGGATACGCTAGGATTCAAGACTCGAAAGCATTACCAAAACACTCATTGTCACGTCACGTCACGCCACGCGCACACAGCCGGGGGTTAGGGATTAAGCCAGTTTTGGGGGACATCTTTTTTTTTATATTGTAGTGAAAACAAGAGAAAAGTCGGGAAACGTTCGCAGTTGAGCAAATTAAAAAAAAACTTCTTTTTTTTGCAGATTTTCAAATTTTAATCTTTTTGGTTTTGAAAATGAAAATTTCGTTTATATTGCGAAAAATCATTTACCACAACAGTATAATTTTTCAACTTGAAAAAAATTTAGTGAAAGTAATTCTAGCCCAACTGCAAAACAGATACCTTTCCAAAATGTTTTTTTTTTTTGCAAAACCTACTATCTCAGATTATTTTTAGTGAAAAAACGAAAGCATTACAATGTTGCATTTTTTTTTTGCAGGAATTCAAAGCAAGGAAGGAGACAAGACGAGAAACGTCAAACATTCTTCTAGGAATCCGAGGACCTCTCGAAAAAAGCCTCCAGGTTTATTGCTGTTTAGAAGTTTTTCTCTCGAAGATTCGGCGCGGTTAGTGTCTTTTAAAGGTGCAGGTAATACTTTGCATATTGAAAACTGCTCCGGTGCTGCACAGAGCTTAGATATTATTTCGTAAGATAGTTGTGTTCAGTTTGGTTTTTGCGTAATATCCATTTCCCGTCATATTCGGAAGGACGTTACTTTCGGTTGCTAGTTTGGCACTTTTTAGTCATGCAAAACCAAACAACCAACCAATCCAGATGGAAACAAGAAAAACGTACCTCGATGATGTTTTTATTGGTGAGGGACTCGTGCGGTTCGTTATATTCCGTATATTTTAGCAGCACCTTGTCCATGTCTGTGCTCGCATACTGATACAGTTTGTTGCTACTGCTGAAGATGATTAAGGCGATTTCGCAGTCACACAGCACCGACAGCTCGTACGCTTTCTTCATCACGCCGAACTTCCGCTTGTTGAACGTCACCTGTGAAATGTAGAAAACAAATCGAGAGAAAATATTAATTAAATGGACAGATTTCTTATTTGACATAACTGAAGACAGAAACCTTCTAACACGTTAAAGACCCAACTGATATTGCTAATGGCCCTTATTTTGCGCCGCGCGTGAGGTGACGATAGTCAAGTCTATGTGAACCTTACCCAAGCAGCAAGATGTTCTCTTTATGCATAAGTACAGTATGACCCATACAAAATGCGAAAATTTGTAGCAGTCTTAATCGGATTGTTTTTGACGTTTCATGAAGATTTTTTTGGACTTCGTTTGTTTGCATCTCGCCCAAAAATCTCCCATGCAATGCATGCCATCTAGCAACAGTTTTCCGCATTAAACTTTTTCTCCTACATGGACAAAATCCACGGAATGTCACTACTTCCCACGTTCTGCACGAACTTTAAAAGTGGTAAAATCGGCCAAGACGAAAGTTAAACAAAACCACACCAGATTTAGAAGTAGGTTCAAACAAACTATGTCCAGAAAAAACAGCCAAAATTTTTTTTATTATGATGATCAATGGATCACAACTTACAGAAGAAAGTTTAGATACCTGCAAAAATTCGCTAACATTAGATGCACTCAGGAACACATAGGGCTACTGGGGATGACATGCCCACGTTAAAAGAATCTTCTATAATACGTAAATAAAGAATGCAATCTGGTAAATTCGGCGTAAATCAGGTAATTTTTCGTTGTCTGATGAATGTCAAAACCATTGTTCATCAATATAACGAATAACTTTTTTAAACGAGTTTTTTTTTAAATTTCATTTCTTAGGAGAAAAATTTAAAAATGGCAAGAAAAACTGTTTGAAATTTGTTTTCCGTAAAATTTACGTAAAAATCGAACTGAGAATGTCCACAAATGTTTAGAAACGCATAAAAGTGTAAATATAAAAGACTGGCATTTTCAGCAATGGTTAAAAATGTTAGTTTAGTGAATAACTGATGGTGGCGCATCTTGCCTGCTCTGCGAATTTTGTACCCAGTTCCCCTACAGTATTATGCAATATATCCCTTGAGGAAGGCCAAGACCAAAGGCCGAAACGTTGGACTAATTTTAAATTCTAGTATTTGCATCCCTCTGACTGAAATGTTTAATATTTAATTACTTCTGACCCGGTGTGCTTAGCTACACCTTGTAAAATTTATGGAAATTTTAATAAGGATTTAAATTTAAATAAGTTTGTTCATTATCCTATATATAAAAATGGAGCCGTTTTCTTTGAATCTCACTTTTTATGGAAGGGGGGCTCCTATACCAAATCAACTAGAAACGGGACAAAATTCGAACAACTTGAAGCAGGGTGGCCAGCGACTTTCCATTTTCAAATTCCCGGTTTTCCCGATGGAGATTTGATGATTTTCCCAGTTTTAAAATACATAATAAATTTGTTTATCCGTTTTTTTAACCATAAAAGTAGCAATTTTTATGAAAGTTGAACGTAAATTATCAGTAATTGATTTTTCAAGTTGAAAAAAAAGATTACAGTGATGATCGTTGGGATTTCTCATACTGAATCTATTGAGCTCTGGCTTCTGAATTGGTTCTAAGTGTTCAGTGCGGGATTTTTAATATGTTTATTTATCTAAATTCTGAGAATAAATTTCAGAAAACCTCAAAAAAGAATACTTTTATTGGAATCTTAATCCAAATTTTAAAATAATACTAAGGTGGAATTTGCTTTCTAAATTAAGATTTTGTAGGACAATTTTTAATGAATAAAATTCCGAGGTTTCAAAAGTGATTCCGTAATTCAATAATTTATGATCCTCAATTTTAAACATTTTTCACCTTATTAAGAATGTGAGACTAGTAAAAGTGCAGAATGTAAACTTGGATCATTTTTAAACTTGGTATCCTTCTTCACCTTTGAATTAACGAAGTAACATTGTGGAACTCACCATACGTCTATCTACTGAATATTGCGATTGTTTATAAAGTCACCGTGAACTCAATTCAAAATAGCCAAAAACAAGTAAACTAATCTAAAAATTCTCAGAGTAAAATTTGGTATATAAACAACATTTGATAATGAGACCTTTGTAAAATTGTGAATCACTAAAATCAATCCGTTTCCTTCTATTTACATTTCATTTTTTTATGTGTTCAAACAAATTCATTCGATTGTCGGGTCAGACTCTTTCAAATTGTTTCCCCATTTCAAATATGTTTGTTACGTGACTTCTTCTTTTTTCAATTTTCGACTAAGCACCTTTATTTAAAAAAAGAGCTCCTAATGAAGTTTTGAAAATCATAGTTTTTGAGGTGTGAATTAAGTCGAAAAAACAATCTGATATCAACGTATGAATCTTCATTGTTCACTTATTTCTTATAACAGTCGCTTCGTCCCTGATTCGTCTTATAACAGTCTTTTTCCTGAGATTAGTAAAGAAAGTGCACTATGATATAAAATATAAAATTATTCTATAAATTACCGCCATAAAAGATATTTACCTTCGTAGCAATCCAAGGTTTTTTAATTTCTATGTTTTTTTTTTCGAATGGAACAATATCCTTGAGTTTAAAAATTAATTTAAAATGCATACATTCAAAATATCTTTATTTTATCTTTATCTTTAAAATATCTTTATGTTACCTTTAAAATATCTCAGAATCCTGAAATGTATGCGCTGAGCTCAAAATTCCCAATTTTTGAGAAATTCCCAACTATTCACCGCATTATACTCATGAAATTAAAATCCAGTATTCTCGCTATTTCCGAATGGTTTCCCATCCTGAAATAAACAACTGAGGATTTAAAAATTCTCAAAAATTCCTCCATCATAATGGAATGAATGAACTTTAGAATTCAACAGGTTTTTGTAACAAAATAGAATCTATATAGAATTTTCCAAGCTTTGATTCGAAATTCCAGGTTTTTTCCCGGTTTTCCCGGTGCCATTTTTAATTCGCGATTTTTTCCCGGTTTTCCCGGTTCGCTGGCCACCCTGAGACGATTTTCATGAAAACTGATTCACGAGCACGAAAAAGTTAAAGACCTGTTAACATTTTCCAACGATTTATTAAGTAACGGGTAAAACGAAGTTCACCGGGTTAGCTAGTTTCATATTCAAATCTCAATATCGATATATATCAACCTTTAGACATGAAAGCTGAAACTTGAGTTTCGAATTGCAATATAAAAGGGATAAATTCTAATTTTGTTAAATATTCTTTTCTGATCTCTTAACCTAACATAAAAGTTGTTTTCCAATTATTATAAGGTATCTTAAGTTAAGACTTTGTATTCATGTATTTAAAAGTCTCTTATTCGGCCAAAATAAATGATCTTGTATGAAATTTCTCTCCCATGCCAAATTTGGTTCCATTTGCTTGATCAGTTTTCAAGTCTTTAAACAAAAATTATGGAAGCCCCCCTGGTTAATAATCGCGAAAACATTTCTCGTACATTAATCTTTTCTTAGCAAAATTTTCTCAATCATTTTTCTAGTTAATTAAAAAAGTATGGGTGTGCCCAACTTCTTTTTCAAGCTCCCCACTGAAAAGAAAGGAAGAGTCTAGAGTTCTAGAATATACTTCCTTTGACAAATTTGGCCACATTTGCCTCAAATTTTACCAAATTTTTCACAATCCCTAAAGTCCCCCCCCCCCCCCCCCCTGGAGGTTTCCCGGGTTATCATCCCACACCAAATTCAATTCTAATTGCTTGATTATTTCTCCAGTTATGCAAAACAGTGTATGAGAGCCTCCTCCCCCTTTCTGTTTCTCCAATGAAAGTTGAGAAGGACTTAATGGATCTTAATGGATGGATCTTGGGAGCATTTCGTACACCCAAATACCCTCGCACTTCAAATTTGATTCCCCTTACTTGATCAGTTAAATAATATTGCAAAAAATTGAATGGGCTCCCTCCCTTTTTCTATGCTCTCAATGCAAGTTAGGAGGAGTCTCACTCAAACAATCAAAGAACCTTTTCCATCAAATTCCCATGCCAATTTGATTCCATTTGTTCGATTTATTCAATAAACATTGTATGGAAACACCCCCTCCCCCTTTTTTTCTCCCCACTGAAAGAAAGGAGGGGTCTCAAATAATCATTGCAACATTTCTCGTATCCAAATATATTCATATGCCAAATCTGGATCCATTTGCTTGACTAATTCTCGAGTTATGAAAAAAATGTAAGAAAGACCCCCCCCCCTTAATATCCCTCCATTGGAAAAAGGGAGGGGTATCAAATATTTATAGAAATTTTTCTCATATTTTTGTAGGAAAGGAGGAGGGGGGGGGGGTTTATAGTAAAATATATTAGAACTCAAACTATTTTCAAACGAATTTGATCAAATTTGACACATAATAAAATTCTTGATGTCTAGAGATTGTTTAAACATTTCTAAACGTTTACCGTTTTTGTAAAGGGGGCTACTATACAAAATTTAACAAAAAAATGATTAAATTCGAACAGTTTTTGAACAAATTTGGTAAAAAATTGATAACATAAACGTTTTAACACGATGAGATGGTTTATTGATTTGGCAAACAGGTTTTGATCTAATTATTAAATATGTTGTATTGAAAGACTCTTTCCATTTAAATAATGAGGGCACTCATCTCTCTTCTATATCTATAAAAATGAATGTTTGTTTCTTCCCTATAGACTCGAAAACTACTGAACCAATCAATTTGAAATTTGGTTTTTAAAAGTTGTTGGAGTCGGAGAAGGTTTCTAAAATACTTTCAAACCGCTCCAACTTAAAGGAGGGGGGCTCCCATACAAAAACAATAAAATCTGACACAATTTGAACAATTTACGAAAACTACTGAACTGCATCAACTTGATATTTGGTTCGTAGCCGTTTTCAAGACCGAGAATGCTCTCTATAATACTCTCAAACCTCTCTGGATCTAAAAAAAAGGGGGCTCCTATACAAAATTACCAAAAGTTTTACAGAATCCGAACAGTTTTAGGGAACTACTGAACCGACATCGTGAAATTTAGCATGTTGCCGTTTTGAAGACCGGGAATGATTTCCATAGCACTTTGAAACCCCTTCGAATCCTTAAAGAGGGGGCTCCCATACAAAATTAATAATAATATGACACAATTCGAACAATTTTCGGAAATTACTGAACCGATCAACAATTCAAAATGGGGTGGGGAGGGGGGGTGTAGTCTTCCATGTAAAATTAACAACAAATTGACAAAATTTCAACAATACTCGATGGATTTTTGCTAAAAATTGATAAAAATAAGCGTTAACATAGTAAGATGATTAATTGAATTGTAAATAAGTTTTTACTAAATCCCACCTTTATTGGATGGATTTGGTCGCAACAGTTGATCATCTCAGTAATTTCCGAAAATTGTTCGAATGGTGCCCTCCCCACCCCCTCATTTTAGTCGGAGCCTAACCTAACCTACCTAAGGGTCCAGCGCCGATTGACCGGCGCATAGGGCTGAGATAAAAGATCTCCACTGCTGGCGATCCGGAGCCAGCGTCTTCACTTGCTGCCAGCCAAGGTTCTCGTCAACTGTGCGGATTTCAGCGGCTAGACTTCGCCGCCACGAGCTTTTGGGCCTGCCTCTTCTTCGATGACCATCTGGATTCCAGTGAAGCGCCTCTCTGCAAATCTCGTTTTCATCTCTTCGCAGCGTGTGCCCAATCCATCTCCACTTACGTTCCCGAATCTCGATTTCTAGCGCATTTTGATGACACCGGCGATGAAGTTCAATGTTTGAGATCCAGTTGCCAGGCCACCAAGCGCGGATGATGTTCCGCAGGAAGCGATTCACAAAAACTTGCAGTTTTCGCGTCGTCACCGCATATCTGCACCAAGTTTCACACTCGTACAGCAATACGGATTTGACGTTTGAGTTGAAGATTCGGATCTTAGTTCGTAGAGAGATCTGGCGTGACCGCCAGATGTTTCGGAGACTCGCAAACGCAAATCGGGCCTTTCTGATTCGGGTCTCGATGTCCTTCTTGGTCCCACCATCAGGCGTAATCTGGCTACCAAGATACTGGAAGCACTCCACTGTCTCAACCTGTTGTCCAGCTACCACGAAATTGGAACGATTTCCTGTATTGATTTCCATCGACTTGGTCTTTCCGACATTGATTTTGAGACCTGCTGCCTTGGAGCTTTCGGTGAGGTCATCGAGTTTGCTCTGCATGTCTTGATGTGTTTGGGCGAGCAAAACAATATCGTCAGCCAGGTCAAGGTCGTTCAGTTGCTCCATGGTTGGAGGATTCCACGGCAATCCTCGGTTTGGTCTACAGTCAATCGATCCAGTCAAGATCTCATCCATTACGATGAGAAAAAGCAGCGGTGACAAAATACATCCTTGTCTCACTCCAGCAGTTACCGGGATTGGTTCGGACAAGACACCGTCGTGTAAGACCTTGCACGAAAATGCCTCGTACTGTGCTTCGATGAGATGGAGCGGTTTGAAAATATTTTAGAAACCATCTCCGACTCCCCAAAAACTGTTACGAACCAATTTTCACATTGATCGGATCAGTAATATTCAAGTGTATAGGAAACGGACAGACAGACAGACAGACAGACAGACACGTAAACATTGATTTTTGTATTTATACATCTATATATATAAAAAGCAATTTCTGTATGTTTGTTTGTTTGTTTGTTTGTTTGTTTGTCCTCTATAGACTCAGCCGTCTTAAGAGCTAGATGTCTGAAATTTGGCGTGGATGCTCATAAGGACCAGGAAAGATGAAAAATGTTTTCAGATTTTCGGATGACCCCTTCTGAAGGGGGTCGTCCATACAACACAAATATTGTTTTCGCGATATTGGCGATACTTTTTGTCGGATTGTGTTGAAAATATGCACATGAGTGTTTTAAAAGACGAGCAATCGATGTCAGGTGTCAAATTTTGTGTAAGGGGTCAGCCAAAGGGGTCGTCCATATTAACTGTTCGCTGTTTTTGCGATAATCACGTTATTACACATTGTAATCAGATGAAAATTGGTACACGATAGTTTTGAGGGACGTGCTATCGATTTGAGGTATCAAATTTACTGTAAGGGGCCGGCAAAAGGGGTCGTCCATATTAACTTTTCAATATCTTAGTGATTTTGACGTTTTTGCACATCGGATCGGGATGAAAATTTGCACATAGGAGTTATTAGGGACAACAATTGATTTCACTTATCCAAATTAAAATCAGGAGTCAGCCAAAAGGGGTCGTCCATATAAACTATTCACTGTTAATGCGATATTTTCGTTATTATACATTGGATTCAGATGAAATTTGGTACATGAAAGTTTTAAGGGACGGGCAATCGATTTCAAGCATTGAATTCAGTGTAAAGGGCCAGCATAGGGGGTCGTCCATATTAAACTTTCAATATTATTGCAATATCGTCGTTATTATACATAGGATTGGGATGAAAATTTGCCAACGATAGTTTTCGGGGACGGGCAATCGATTTTAGATGTCAAATGTTTTGCTAGGGGTCGACGAAAAAAGTCGTCTATATTAATTAATTTCCCACTGTTTTGAGCAATATTGACGTTATCATGCAATGGATTGCTCTGAAAATTTGCACACGGGAGTATTGAGGAAAGGGCAATCGATTTCAGTTATCAAAGATTGTAGAAGAGGCCACCGAAAGAGGTTTAACTTTTTGGCAATAATTCCGTTGTTATGCAACGATCGAGTTGTAATTTATACACGGGAGTTTCATATTTTTGCAATTATTACTTAACAATAAATTCGGAAGTGCATCTGGAAAATGCTTGGCAATTGACTTTCATACAAACTGTTCATGACATATGCCAAGTTGAAAGCGAAACGGAGTTCGTATGGGATCAGCTAGTAGATAATATAAACGATCTTTTTTTTTCTTGAAAGGGGTAGCGAAGCATGTTGAGGACAATACAAATCAAATGAGTGAAATATAATAAGGGAGTGTGGGGTATCATGGGTTACTTTTTTCTTTCCTTCTTAACTTCTTTATTATAAAGGATAAAAAGAAAAAAATGCTTAGGTTTTTTACACATTCCATTAAATAAAATCGTTAAATACTTGTATTATATTCAAAAACCCACATTCTGTGTACTATTAGGAGATCAATTGTAACAATTTAAAAATACGCAAGTCTTAAGTTATTTAAATAAATAAATTCATCTAGTTATTTTAAACAAATTTCAGATGAGAAAATAAAAAAGAGAATTGTGTATGATCAAATTGTTTCAAAAACCTAGCTTGCGAACGTAACGGCAAAATTCCTTTGATAGAATTTATGTTCGTCTCAATCGTATTGGAAAAAATTTGGCATAAAAAAATTTAACAGATAGGAAAAATGTGTTTTAAGTTCTGAATGTGTATAAATACACCAAAATAAAAGTGGCAATAGATACCCCACAAAATATGGCTCACGATTCCCCACTAGCTATGATTTGCCAATTGGTTGCATTTGTGTGACTTATTGATGTTTCATCAAAAATTCTTTTTCCACGCAAAAGATCATGACAAAATTAAGATCATAAGCGTATGAGCAGATTTTTGTTATGAACTTTAGGTTCCGCATCGTTTCAGTTAGCGGGTGCTTGTTTAACCAGGTAAATAAAATTTTTGAAGCAAGAAACATATGATGCGAACATAAGTCAACAACATATAGAAAAATAAGCTTACGCAAAGCGACGAAGATGACAGTTGGATTGAAATTTTTATCTCAACACACATCTGAGATATTCAGAGTGGCCCACGTTTCCCCGTTACGGATCATTCGATTGGAAATTTAAATAGAAAAAAAAATTTTACAAGTATTTTTGATAGATAGTAGACATAATTTTACAGCAACCGAGATTGAATAAATCAACGTTTCAGGCATGGATTCAAATTCACAAATTAAATTTCTACCCAACACAAGTTAAATATTTCTCATAATTTCAAATTTTTCAAGGTCCAACATTAATCGAATTTAATGAGCACCAAGTAATCACATCATTCCTGAATTTCATCAACATTTGATGGATCGGTACACGCGCCCGGAGTTTCCGATTGATAATCGCCCGTGATTCCCGGAAATGAGGATTCGATTAGCCTAATGGATTTCGGTGAAGGGGCCCCCAAAAATCTCACCTGTCGGTTCCGTTCGTCCGTTATCCGTGAGATCTGAATCTTTTTCCTGCCCATCCTGGCTACTCGAATGCCACTGCCTGCTCCTATTGGTTTCCGTTTTTGTCGACGTCGTTGTTGTGGATGTTGCTTCGCCTGCGGTTTTGATTTTTCACGATTTAATCCCAGCTAATTTAAGGTCTCCAGCTTAGCACAAGTTCTGCCGGACTGCCCCTGAATTGCAGCAGCCAGCCACTTTGAGGGGTCAATTCAATCCACCCTCCACACCATCCGCCTTTCTGTGTCGACCACAATCACACAATTCGCTTGATATGGATCCTTCTTGAGCTTTATTTATTTCCCAGCCGCTCGATCTTAACCCAAGAAAATGAATTAGCAAATATCACTCACTTTACTTTTCCCAACCAACCCACACTTGATCACAGCACTTTTTTCTTTTCCTTTTTCAATGCTCCGGCTCTAATTCCAGCATTCCCGGAAACATTCGTACCTCGGTCGGGTATTTGCGAAAAGCAAACGAAGCCACGAACATTCAAACACTGGAATAACAAATGGGCTCCGGCATTTGGTGGCTCCAGAGAGTGAAAAACACTGCACTACCCCCCTTTTTGTTTCTCTTTGCTTCAAAGCTTTGGACCAGAAAATTTCAATTCAAAACAACCGGAATTCCGTTGGTCACGTTCTTCCTTGCTGCCTGATGTTCCGGTGAGCTTTCAGCAGGCTCTAGTCTTAGTATCTGCAAAAAAAATGAGAAGAAAGAAAAAGTTAGAAAATTTGTTGATATTTGAAATTTTATTTTACTGAATTGTGTTAAAAATTGTTTTTACGTTCCATAATGTTGCTATAAACATAACACTTTCCAAGAAGTCGGAATGTCAACACAAAAAGTATGACCCCCACAACAAAACAAAAACCAAAGAAGTGTTCGTTATGCAATCACAGTTTCAACTTACCCTAATGCGCGGATGTCTCCCCACCCTGTCGTTTATAATGCGAAATAATCACCACCCAATTCTAGTTTTGCCCTCCCATTGGAAAGAAAATCAAGGTGGCCCATACCTAGACAAGCAACCTACAGCCATCGGGAGAAGCACCGCGAAAGCACAAATCGATAGTATTATGTCGTCGTCGTCGTCGTCGTCTTCAAGGATTTTGGTTCGTGGCTTCGTCCGGTCAACGAAGCGCCATCCGTTCTGGAGGCCCGGTGGCGGCCTCACAAGAAAGCAACAAAATTGAATCGAAAAGTAGAATAAGGTTCTAATTGGACTCAAGTTTTAAAATAATTCTAGGATGAATGGAATTTATTCAGCAAAAATTTGGACAAAGACAATAATTATTGGGCAAAAATTTGTTATAAGAAGGGGCTTGCAAGACACAGCGATAGTAAATCATTTAATTTTTGAACTAAAAATTAACGAAAAATATTCAAACAGTTCCCACATTAGAGCAGACATTTCAGAAGTGCATTTTCATAAATGGAATACGAAACTTGAATAAATGTATAAAAATCTAAAGAATTTTAAATCTTTTTCCAGCACAATATACAGCTCAAACACTCCGTTGATTCCAGACAAACCAAATTGAAGAAAGACTAAATTAACAAAACTGTGATAAGGGATAAAATTGACAAAATTGAAAATAGAAAAAAGTGAAAAATTAACAAAATTAAAAAAAATATAAAAAAATCTCAAATTTTCAAAATTGACAAAACTCATCAAATTTATAAAATACACAAAATTAATGAAATTGACGAAACAGCATTAACAAAATTGACAAAATTGAAAAAAATGACAAAAGTGTCGAAATCAACGAAATGAATCAAAGCGACATAATCGATCTAAATTGACAAAATTGACGAAACATAACAAAATTAATGAAACACTGTTAAAATTGACAATTTTGGCAAAATTTAAAAAAATTTACATAACAGAACTTACAAAATTGATAAAATCTACAAAATTTAGGAAATTGACAAAAATTGACAGAACATATGATAAAACTGAAAAAATTGACAAAAATGACATAAACGACAAAAATCAGAAAAATGACAAAATGCAAAAACAAAAAATTAAAAAAAAATACAAAACATATTGACCACATTGATGAAACTGACAAAGTTGTCCAAATTTACCATTTTGACCAAATTGAAGAAAAAAAAATACAAAATTGTAAAATTTACAAAACATTTTGACGTAACTGATGGAATTGACCAAACTGTCCAAATTGACAAAAACGATGAAACTGACATGTCTTCCAAATTGATAAAAATGACAATATAACAAAAATAACAAAATTGACAAAAATCACAAAAATCCCCAAACGAAAAAATGTTTTTTTAAAAAATCACAAAATATATTGACCCAATTGATGAAACTGAAAAAATTGTCCTATTTGACCATTTTTGTCAAATTGACATAATTTACAAAATTGAAAAAATGGACAAACTTGAATAAATTTACTATTTTGACAAAATTGAAAATAAATTACCAAATTGACAAGATTGATAAAATTTAAAAAAAAAATGCCAAAAAGACAAATTTGACAAAAATGACAAAAAGTACCTACAAAAAACATATTGACAAAATTTTTGATATATTTTGACAAAGTTGATGAAACTGTTCGTTTTGAACAAATTGAAAAAATTTACAAACTTGACAAAATTTAACATATTGAAAAAATTGAAAAAAAAACAATCTAGATCAAATTGACAAAAAAGACAAGATTTGAAAAAATTTAAAAATTTATAAAATCGACTAAATTTACAAAACATATTGATGAAACTAACAAAACTATCCAAATTGACTTTATTGAAGAAAATGACAAAATCACAAATATAACCAAAATTACAAATATTATTAAAAAAAATATTTAAAAAAATATAAAAAAAAATATTAAAAAAAATATTAAAAAAAAAATATTAAAAAATACAAAAATTAACAATACATATGGACAAAATTGATGAACTATATTGACAAAATAGATGATTCTGACGAAATTTTCCAAATTGACCAATTGCGGCAAATTGAAAAAATCTTAAAATATTCTAAAAAAAATACAAACTTGACAAAATTTACTATATACGAAAAAATGGAAAAAATAAAACCAAATTGACAAAATACACAAAATTACAAAACTGACAAAATTGATGTTAAAAATTTATGAAACTGACCATTTTGACCAAATTGAAAAAAAGTACTAACGTGACAAAATTTAATATATCGAAAAAAAATTGAAAAAAAAAACAAAATAGACTAAATTCATAAAATTTGAAAAATTTACGATATCGACTAAATTTACAAAACATATTGATAAAACTGACAAAATTGTCCAAATTGAAAAAAATGATAAAAATGATAAAATGGTCCAAATTGATAAAAATGACAAAATCAAAAATATAACCAAAATTGCTAAAAATCAAAAAATATTTTCAAAAAAAAATTACACAAATGACAAGACATATTGACAAAATTGATGAAAATTGACAAAAAAAAAGATGAAACAGTCAAAATTTTACAATTAGACCATTCGTGTCAAATTTAAAAAATTAACAAAATTGAAAACAAATAAACAAATTTGACAAAATTTACTATATAAGAAAATTTGAAAAAAAAACCGATTAACAAAATGGACAAAACTGTCAAAAATTTAAAAACTTACAGAATTAAAAAAAAACGTAAATTTTTAAATAGGCATGACAAAATTGACTGAATTGATAAAATTGAAAACAGAAAAAGGTGAAGAATTAAAAAAAATAAAATAGAAAAAAAATGACCAAAACTGATGAAAACTTTGACAAAATTGAAAAAATGACAAAATACACAAGATTGACGAAAAAGACAATATTTTCAAAATTAACAAAATTGTCAAAATTGACGAAATTGACCGAAGCGAATAAAATAACAATACCGATAAATGATATATTGAAAATTGACAAAATTGACCAAACATATTGACAAAATTGATTGAACTGCCAAAACTGAACAAATTGAAAAATTGTGAAAATTTACAAAAATATCAAAAAACTCAGAAATGACAAAACTAAGAAATATGACAAAAATTACAAAAACGACCAAATGAAAAAATACAAAACAAATTGACCAAATTGATTAAACTGACAAAACTGTCCAAATTGACCATGTTGGCCAAATTGACAAAATTTACAAAATTGAATAAAATTGACAAAATTTATTAAATTGAATTTTTTATTTAAAACCAAATTGACAAAATTGAAAAAAATGCACAAATTGACAAAATTTTAAAAAATTGGCAAAATTTAGAAAATTTCTAAATTGAATAAATTGAAAAAATTGAAAAATAGAAAAAGGTGAAACATTGACAAAATTTAAAAAAATTTAAAATGTGACCAAATTGACAAAATTGTCGATATTGAAAACATTGTCGAAATTGACAAAATGCACAGGATTGACGACGAAAAAGACTGCATTTACAAAATTTCCAAAATTTAAGATTGTGATAAAATTGTCGAAATTGACTAAATTGACCAAAGCGACATAATCGACAACAATTACAATATTGATAAGACTGACAAAATTGGCGACAAATATTGGCAAAATTGATAAAACTGACAAAACTGTAAAAAATTGACAAAATTGTGAAAATTAACAAAATTAACTTAAATGATAAAAAAAACAAAAACGACAAAAACGACAAAAATAATATAAATGACAAAACTAACAAAAGGAACAAATATGATAAAAATGACAAAATTAAAAAAAAAACAAATTTGATGAAATTGATAAAATTGTCCGAATTGACCTTTTTGGCCAAATTGACAAAATTGATTAAAAAAAAAAAATTGACAAAATTTACAAAATTGACCATTTTTTTAATTTTTTATTATGCATGACAAAATTGACAAATATGTAAAAATTTACAAAAATGAGCAAAATTGACAACCTGACAAAACTGACAAAAGCGACAAAAATGACGAAAAAATCGAAAATTACAATAATGACAGTAATAAAAAATTATGACAAAAATAGCAAAAATCATAAAGATGGCAGAATTTAAAAAATTACAAAAATGACAAAATAAATTGAAAAAATGGATGAAACTGACAAAATTGTCCAAATTGACCATTTTGGCCAAACTGAAAAAAAAACTACAAACTTAACAAAATTTAATATTTATCCTATATTGACCTATCTTGAAAAATTGAAACATTGTAATTATAAAATTGACAAAATGGACAAAATATTAAATCTTAAACTCTTAAATTCATTTTGGATTTACTGCATCGAAATCCTTCAATCATAATTTTGAATTTTTAAATTTTTCATTTCTTTATTATTTTGCGTCATATGTACCCAAATATTATTTAAAGACTGTAAAAAAAAAGTCACAATCTACTGTCAGGTGTATTAAATTGGGTTTTAAAATTTTATTCTTTTTTTATTGTTATTTTTTTGAGATTATCATTTGCTTTGACTTAAAAAATAGAGCTAAGATTATACGTATTTAATTTTTTTTTATGAAACGGGTTCATACAGTATTTTTCAGGATCCAGCCATTTCAAACACCAACAATAAGTTGCAAATATTTTTATCCTATAAACAATTTCGAATCTTTTTTTATTCATTTTGAATTTACTGCGTTCGAAATCGAAATAATTTAGAATTTAGAAATCTATAATTCGTTTATTTAAAAAAAAAAAAAGACATACACCGTCTTAGCCGATTTAGGCTTTACAGACTGAATAAATAACGTGGGCAACTTAAGATTAACATAAGAGAGGCTAGAATCCACTGTCAAATGTATTAAATCGGGTTTATTGTGAGCTTGTGAAGAATATTTCAACCAATTTTAAATCAATTGTTAATCAAATATCGAAAGAATTTTGAAACATGAAACAAAACGTACTGCTGAATTTATACTTGCATTAATCGAAGGGTCTGAAAAAAAATTTTAGAATGTATTCAAAAATCTGCGGTTTTGATATTAATGAAAAAATTGTTGTTTTGCCCGCGAGAATCTCTAATTTCTAAAATTCGGGATGCCTGTTGAAAATGTTGGCCACCCATGATCTAAGGTATTAAAAAAAAACACAGATTTAATAAACTAAAACTTTAGTTTTCTTTTCTCATTTTCATCGAACATATTAAATTTGGTCTCTCAAAAATCTCAGTCTGTCAGTATATTGGAATGTCGATAAGGATGATTTGAATGTGCGCTTCAATGATTTAAATGTCCCGAATAACTTTGAAAAGTGGAAAGGTGATTAACCATCTTCTGCATACGAGCCCATATAAGAAGTGTATTCGAAAAAAATGCAACACTTTGTTTCGTGAATAACTTTTGAATGCATCGATGGAAATTGAGGAAATTTTCAGTGAGGCTACCTAGTAATGTAATGTGTAGGTGCACAAAATTTGGTGATAATCTGTCAAGTGGTTTTTAGAAAGTGTCAAATACTGAAGTTCATTGGCAAAATATTTTGGGCAGGATCAAGAAAAATCCAGAAAAGTGAAGATTGTTGATTTCATGAAGTGAGAGGAATATGAGAGGTTATTTCAAGCTCAATCCGAAAATATGAATGAGGAAGAGATGAAAAAGTAAATTTTTTCTGATTGGTTCGTCTAGCTGACTTATAAATAGGCTTGACTTCATTTCTACAAGGTATAAAAGCTGCCCACCGGTAAAATAAATAAAATACGGTGGTAAAATCGTGCGCAAAATATTTGGACTGCTTGTGGAGAGATATTTTGAAAAAGTTCGAAATGGACAGAAAAATGAACTCTTTAGCGGACACCTGACAGATTTCCAACCTGAAAATTTTCGTTGACAAGTCTCGCCTGTATTTTCCGGAGATAAAAGGATAAAAATTGAAAAATTTCATGTCCAGTACTTGAGGAATATTTATCATTCTTTCATAACGATTGACAGCATGAAAAGCTAAAAATATAAAGAAAACTGCCACCAAATGAAACCGTTTTCTCTGCAAAGCACTTCAATATGTCCCACAAAGTTTTTTACTCTGTTTAAGTTGGATCTGGAATCGTGCCATTACGCAAAAACGGTGGTGTAGTGATAAAAAGTCAAATATGTTGTTTTTGTGCCGAAGGAGGACAATCGGCTAAATAAGTTATAACTTCGACCAAATTCAAAATTTTGTATTATTTTGAAGCTTCAGGAAACAGTAACTTCGCTGAAAATTTCATAAATTTCTATTCAGGCATTAAAAAGCTATTCACAAAACAAAGTGTTGCATTTTTTTTGAATACACTCCTTATAGTCTCGATTTTTTACATTTTTCAGCTTAATTCAGTATTTCGATACTGTGTTTCAGGACGTTTTATCATTTTTTTTTATCATATATGCCAAATTGAAATGCTACGCCATAATGTGCTTATGAGACACTACGTTCTCACATAAATTCTACGGACCCACCTTTGAACCAGAAAGCAAAGCACAAACTTATTCATTTCCAGTCGTAGTTATCGTCCTGGTAAGGAGTGAGAAAACTCCTTTTCGGAAAATACCTACTTATGTATTCCTTCCTTCTGCCTGGAAAAGGAACAACCCGCGCCGGTCGCCCGGTTCAAAAGTCACGGTCAAGCAAACCTTCTTTTCTAAGTAGTAGCTTCGCAGGTATACATTCAGGGGCACACGCGAAACTTTTCATATTTCACCATGACCCCTAGCCGGAGTGACTTTCCTAGTCGGGGAAAATTCAAACGAGCGTTTTCCAGTTTACGGCAACATGCTAAGCGTTTTAAGGCTTTTTTATGGTTGTTATCTGGAGAAGGGAAGCATCGGAAAAAGTGTTTCTTGGAAAGAACGAAAGAAGCTTGAATCCAAACTTCAGAATGCTAAGAAATTTTGAACAACCTCGTAGGTGGATTGCCCACCTTGACGTTCTGGATTGTGCAATGCACTTTGCGTTTCGCATGCCATCACCTCGTGTTTCTTTATGTTATTGGGTGCTAATAAATATGGTTGAAAAATTTGAAATTTATGGGCAGCCTTTGGAAGTGTTGAAAAGGCTGCCGGCGTATTTTTTCCCCTAGATTATTCTCCGGAAAGTGAGACTTCGAATCGGCGAGCTAACGATGGAGCTTGTGGGTATAATTTATTAATTTAAATATTAAAATGGTTTCAAAAGAGGGTAATAAATTTTGTACGCATACATTAAAAAATGTTTGAACACCTACATATATTTAAAAACCGTTTACACAAGGGCTAATTTTTTTTTAATTTGAGAACGATTTTGAACGAAGTTTAGGCAATTATTTTTTTCGTTCTTCATAAATACTTGAGGATAACCTGAGTTCAGAAATTGGAGTTCAAGATTTGGTATCTTCATATCGTTTTCTCAGAACGAAGCATGAGTTTGAAACTTTTCATCAGCTAGACATAATATCGTGCACATCTTCCTCTGTGGCATCGCGACTTGTGAATCTTGTGTTGTTAGGTAAGAGACGTCGTCTACGTCGCCGCCATCATTAACATCAACATCAGATTCTCGGCCATCGCCGCCATCATCATCGACGTCGGTCTTCATCGTCGTCGTCGTCGTCGTCGTTGTCGTCGCCAAACAGATCAGAAACCATCACGACAAACGCCGCGATGCTGTTTTCCATTTCATTTTTCACTGCTCCTTGACGAATCTTTCAACATGGGAAGCTACCTAGCCTAGACACATCACATCTCTAGAGAGGAAAATGTAGGTAGTTTGTTCGGAAAAACACACTCAGGCTGGTTTTTATTTCGCTGGGCCCCCTGTTTCTGCTGTAAGCCTCAATGAAAATGTTTGTGCAATATGTAGAGAGACGATACGGAAGGTAGTATATAACTAGAATGTGATGAAACGTACATAGAGACACGATCGTCCGTCGATCGACGACGACAACAACAGCAGCGGAAAACCGCTATATTCTGCCATACTTTCCTTACTTCCCTCATACATATGAATTTGAAGCAGAGAGGCAGGAATGGCGGAATCAAAAGGAGTGGTAAAATTTTAAGCCAGGACGGAAGACCGTAGAAGCCGTCTTACATTTCAAGCAAAATTCTAAGATGGAATTTTCCTCTAGGCACCTCTGCTCGTCTTTTGTCTTTCGAAGCAAGGTTTAAAACAACTCAACACTGCTTAAATTCGTCAAAATTTATAAATTATTCAAACACTTACTACATCCAAAAGAATGATTGCATGTCTTTCTGCCAATCAGAGCGATTTCTACGCCAAAAACTTCGGGTAAATACGAATAAAAATGCCAACAGAAGAATGAGGGACGAATTCATTCTCTGTCTTTTCCCAGCAGAATGTTTTGCCAGATACTCCATCTGATGTGGACTTAGAGCACCAATATCTCAAAACTGCTTGTATTAGTTTTGGGAATCAACATGACACCAAATGGAGCGCAAAACTGAGATGTCTTATTTGACCGTTAGATTCGATTCGTGGGAGTAAAAATCTTGATATTCCGACAAAAAAGGAATTTTGAAAAAGGCTTTACATCAGTGCACAGTGGTCCAGAAATGAAATTTAGCGGGAAACAATTATTTGCGCTCTTGCCTTAGGTTTAAGACATTTGGTGTCCAAGACAAAGTTGTACAACATCACAAGGCGCTACTTTTGAATGAAACATTTTTAGGGTGGTTCATAAAACTCCTTAGATACGAAAATTATTTTTTTACTGTAAATAGATAGTGCTGTATTATGTTCAGCAATTATGTAGAACAACATAATTGATGAAACTTTGTAGAAGACTTTGAATGTCTATCTATTAACGTTTAGGTTTTATGATGATTTTTCGTGTACAAGTTAGGGTGGTCCTACAAAAACAAGTTTTTTTGTTATAACTTTGTTGGGTATCAACTTATCAAATTCATGTGTTCGACAAGTATTTAGCAAATCATTATGCGCATCTTTTGTAGCAAACAGATTTCTAATATCTGCTTTTGATTCGCAGTTATCATGAATTTTGTGTTCAAAAATGGCCGTTTTGTATGAGCCATAACTTCAAATGGAGCAAACCAAAAAATTCAAACTTTAATTCGTTTGAAAGAACATGTTAAAATCTACATTATATCAAAAAACTGGAGAGGTGTTTTTTGTTTAAAGCTTTTTATTTACATTTGAACTTGACCAAAATTGCCATTTTTCATATAACCTTTCTATATTATTTTTGACTATATTTGGCTGCGTGAGGAATGACCGTACACATCGTAACATTTATATCATCATTATAGTTAACAGAAATGGAAAAACGGAAAAAAGTTTATTTGAGAAATCAATAAAAAATTCATAGAAAACAAAAAAAAACACTTATATTCTAGCAATAATGAAACTAATAAAAAACGCGTTAGGGGTCACAGATCAAATAACGGTTGCATTTAGGAAGACTGATTTTTGAATATTTCATACATTTTCTATTGGATAGTGAGAAGTACGGATCTGATGTCAGGAGGAGTCTTTTAAAAACATCTTCCAGACTAACCAAACGATCGAACTTTCTGGAGTGGTTTCCTCGAAATCTTCGTAAACTTATGTTTCTTGTTTCACCAGCTTCTTCCGAATACATGCCTATGGGTAAAATATGATTTTTTATGACTGCTGCTCCATGCACTAACAATTTGTGTACGGTTGGAGAAACGGGATAACAGCTATATAAATTGTTATAAAGCACCCGAATTTCTTGAGCATACCCTTCAAACGAGCTACTGTTGATAATGGTTAAAAACACGTAAAACTTTTCCAAAAGCTGAACATTCAGTCCTCTTATTTTGAGCAACTTCAATCCGTTTCTCGAAGAATTTCCTGGCAATATTTCCTGTATTGGAATTCCCACCGGTGACCCTAGACTCATCAATACATAAGTTCAGTTGTTATTTTAGTATGTTTCGAAGACTTTGACCCCGTTCATTCACTTCTATATTGGTTTTCCTGACTCTCCAAGTGGGTTTGTCCTTACAAAGACGATTTGCGATCTTCATGAACATTTTCAACGAATCTTGTTAGATCTGCACTTTCCTTAGCAAAAATGAGCCTAATAGGTCTGCACAAACTCACTGGGGATGGGCAATCGTTACTCCAGATAACGTTTTATATCCCATTAGATTTATCTACGAGACGTAACGGAACAACAGAAACCACGAAAATGTGTGAATCGCTGTATTCACGCATATCTCCTTCATCATCTTCGTCAATGAATGATTGATTAAATCTATATTGAAATAATTTGAAGATCAAAAGATAAAGGTTCGTTAAAAATAAATTTATACCTGCTGTGGTTTGAGCTACCATATGCTCCCCATTTGAAAATCAGTTGAAGCATTTTTTCCGGAAATGTAGAATCATATTGTCAATATTTCAACAACCTTTCCACTGTATGATCCACCAAATTAATTTAATTAATTAATTTCTTTTTCAATGTTAATTTCGAAAGCTTCGGATCCATTTTTAACAGAACTTCAACCACATCTTTTTCACTAGACCCCTTCAGCCAGTGAACGACTATAACTTTCCTTTGAACGTTCATCACGAATAATCGAAACTCTTGAACTGAAAACTGTGTGGTTTACTTGGGTTTGATCAAAATGATCACCGGAGAAACCAAAACTGGCTTTCACAGTCAAAAGGACATAAGTGAATAAAAACTCCTTCTAAGAAAAATACAATTCAAGACTTTCTTGTTGGGTAGTTAGTAATTCATTGTTTTCAGTTTATGGTTCTATACATTAATAATCAAGAATCCCCTTTTTTTTTCATTTGTGCCCATCTGTGCTGCTATGTTAGTCTTTCAAAATTTTTACAAAGGCTTCGAAAAGGAAACTCTGCTTTTGTAGTGGTAAAAAATTTAGAATTATTGACTAAGGGTGCGAAAGCAAAAAAGAATTCCATGTCGCAGAGCAAAAGTGATATATTTTGTTATATGAAAAATAGCAATTTTGGTCAAGTTCAAATGTAAATAAAAAGCTTTAAACAAAAAACACCTCTCCAGTTTTTTGATATAATGTAGATTTTAACATGTTCTTTCAAACGAATTAAAGTTTGAATTTTTTGGTTTGCTCCATTTGAAGTTATGGCTCATACAAAACGGCCATTTTTGAACACAAAGTTCATGATAACTGCGAATCAAAAGCAGATATTAGAAATCTGTTTGCTACAAAAGATGCGCATAATGATTTGCTAAATACTTGTCGAACACATGAATTTGATAAGTTGATACCCAACAAAGTTATAACAAAAAAACTTGTTTTTGTAGGACCACCCTAACTTGTACACGAAAAATCATCATAAAACCTAAACGTTAATAGATAGACATTCAAAGTCTTCTACAAAGTTTCATCAATTATGTTGTTCTACATAATTGCTGAACATAATACAGCACTATCTATTTACAGTAAAAAAATAATTTTCGTATCTAAGGAGTTTTATGAACCACCCTAAAAATGTTTCATTCAAAAGTAGCGCCTTGTGATGTTGTACAACTTTGTCTTGGACACCAAATGTCTTAAACCTAAGGCAAGAGCGCAAATAATTGTTTCCCGCTAAATTTCATTTCTGGACCACTGTGCAGTGGTTTTCAAAGTGGTCCCTTACGCTCAACAGTGGTCATAAACACAGAAAAGCTGGCAGAAAATCAATTTTTGAAGCGATCAAAATTCTCTATCCACATAATTAACCAAATTACGGCCTTTTAAGGCTATATGAAAACATGCAAATTATAACTATAAGTAACCTGTTTAGGATTCTCGAAGAAATGGTAGAAAAAGTTTGAATATTTTTTTTAAATTTCACAAATATTCGCTTACATTGTATGATGAATATAAAATAAAATCAAGAATATTTTTGCTTTGCAGTAAAATTTTTTTAAGGCATATTTTAAACCTAATAAAATTATAATTTGTTTAATGAAGATGAAATTTTTTAAACGGATTCTCTTCACAAAAAACGATAAAATGTTTAGGATTTTTAACTTTAACTAGAAATTTAAAAAAAACTTCATATAACCCCACTCATATTTTATGTTGGATTGATTCCCACATTTCTGGACTACAACATATTGCAAATAGGGCTGCCTTTTTTCCAATTGTGGAGAACGGTTTTAAAGAGTGGAAACACTTTTTTTTATTAAAATTTACTTCTAAGCAAAAAAACTATTGAATCACGAACTAGAGTTCAGAGTCTCTAAAATCTATTCAAAAAACATCCCTTTCATGCTTTGAGCCAATATATGTATATATGATGATTTGAGTGATTTTTTCTCTCATCAGGAATAACTCCCAAAACATGGTTTAATCACGGTTGCTCAAATTTTCTCCTGAATGATGACCAAAACGTAGAATCTATTTGCAAATCAAAATTCATGGAATCCAATGAGAACATTTACAGTAATTAAATAGAAACGTCAATGATAATGGTCAAAATATAAGATACATATATGAAAAAAATATTAAAATTTGATAAAAGAAAATATAAAGCGTAAAGAGTCTTATTCTTCTGTAAACTTGAAAAGAAGTTTTGATGTTAAAAAAAACAACCATTTATAGAATAATTGATAGTTTAAGAAAAAAGAACTCACACATACAATAATTTCAAAATATTGATAAGTAAATGTGAAATTGTTAGAAAATTCACATTTAACATAAGATGTCTATATTGACTTATTAGAATTAATACAATTAATGTTTTGTCAATCTGCTTAAATTAAATTTTATTTTTGTTGATTTTAACTTTCATTAGCTTTTTGAGGACATGAACCGTTTTACAGCAAGCTTTAAGGAAATTTTTATACTATTAAAAAATGTTCAAGTTTAAAAGGAAGAAAAAATCAAGTAAAATATAACCGTAAAAAGTTACTTTGAGTTCAACTTTGATAGATGAACAATTTCAGTAAGTTTCAAAGCAAAAAAAATGTTGAAAACATTCTTTGTGTTAGTTTTTTTTTTTTTTGGGAATGGGACCACAGAAAAATCTATAATTTCACAGAATTTTGAGCTTATTTTAAACACAGAACACAGAATTTTAGAAATATTCATAGATTTCACAGAATTTAAAAATTTTGGACGTTTTTCCAAAATTAAATTTGTTATGTCAATATTAAGTCTGAAAAACATGATACAATTGGTGATGATAATTGATTTCCCTTAAGTAAAATGTTAAAAAGACGCAATTTGACATGACTTTTGAATGAAATTAGTGACAAAAACATCACAGAAAACCGTCACAGAATTTTTGGGTAAAATCACAAAATGTCAGAATTTTTTTTCGTCAAAACATAGAATTTTTTTTCAGCAACCATGCCTGGGGGGGCGTTGAGAGCTTTCACGAACGGAAGCGGTGAGCTCAACTTTGAAATTTGGTGGGCGCTGAAAGAGCTCCATGGGCGATAAGGACGTTCAGAAATCCAGAAACAACATATATTTGAAGCTTGAGGGCTAAGCTTGCCTGATTTTTTTCAGCACGTCTCCGGGCCGGACAAATCTTGGCAGTTTTATATAAAAACCTTGCAAAATCCGGGCATTTGATCTCAAAAAATTGATGACCAAAAATCCGGGCAATATCCGGGTATTTTTTTTTCAAAGCCCAAAAACTACTCAACAAAAACTTAAAAAAATAAAAAAAAAAATAAAAAATAAATAAAAAAAAAATAAAAAAAAACAATAATAAAAATAAAATTTAAAAAAAACAATTAAAAAAATTAAATAAAATAAAACAAATTTCATTAAAACTCAGCAACGGCTTCCAAAAACCTTTCATGATTATTGTTATAAGACTTGCCCAAAAAAATCGTTTTGGAGGCAAACATAAAAAATTATACAACACATTTATTTTATGTTTGATTTGCCAAATAAAGTGATTAATCCGGGCATTTTTTTCAATTAAATCCGGGCAATCGGGCCGGGCCGGATTGTTTTTACATTTTTATATCAAATATCCGGGTAAACCCGGATAAAACCGGAATACCTGGCAACCTCAATATAAGTGCATAAAAGCTAATTCCGAGATTACACGCCCTTAAGTTGCTGTGTTTGGTCATTTTTCATACATTTTTCAAACATTTGTATTTTAACTTTTAAACATAAAAGTATTTAGAAATTTTTCAAAAATCTGAAAAAATCACCAAATATAGTTTTAAATATAAACAATTTGGTTGGCATTATTAACTCAAAATCGATCACTCCTGCACTTATACCCCTTTGATTCTAAGGACTGCAAATGACAACGAGTAAATACGAAGCAAAACAATGAAATTACGTTACTAAATATCAAATTACAGCCAGGTTTACGACTAAGTATCTTAAATTTGGCAGAGCTGCAAAGTAAGTTTTTACCCCTGTTTCTCCATCAAAAGTAGATTTTTTTAAATTGTCATTTTCATACGATTTTGGACTGGTTTTGTCAGTTTATAGTGGATTTTACAAAAAAAAAATTAATGAAAATGCATTACAATTTTTAAAATGTATTGTATCAAAAAATTTGCTGAGTGAAAAAAACTGTCGAAAAGATTCTGTGTAAAAAGGCATTCATCTGTGATTCAGTCATAGATTTTATGAAAAGAAAAAATTGAAACAATTATGACATTTTAGTGAAGAGAACTTTTCATAAAGTTTAATAAAGGTGCAACAGTTTTTGTATAAAAAAAAGGTAAAAAATGTATTTTTTAAATATTTTTTCTTAATGTGTTTAAAATAATTTTGATGATAAAATAAAAAAAAATCACAAATTAATGTAGCATAAGCTTCACTGATTTTTCTCAGAACTTTTCCGGGATTTTTACCCGAAAAACCTGGCAAAATCTCAAGCTTTGGATTTCAAAATTTCCAGCTCTGAAAATGTTTACCGAAAAATCTGTGTTTTTGCAAAAAAAACAATCTGATTTGCTGTGATTTTACCCAAAAATTCTGAGACGGTTTTCTGTAATGGAAATAGCATTTTTTGCATAAAACTATAACAATATGGTATTTTTTCGAAACAAAGTAAAAAACATTTTTTTTTATTTTACAGGAAAAAATATAATACGTACAAAACTTAAAAAATATGTAAAATCTGTGAATGTTTCCAAACTTCTCTGTTCTGTGACACAGATTTTACGGCGAAAATTTAATTAATATTAATCCTGTGAACTCAATTACAATTTTTGGTTTGAATTTTGCTGAAAAATCCGGACTTTTTTCCTCGATATCCGGGCAAGCGGGACGAACTGGCGTTTCTAATTTATTTTCTCTGAAAATCCGGACAAGCCCTTATAAAACCTTTATTTTTAAAGGAGTAGTTATCCTATTTGGTGTTTCTAGATGAAAGTTGCATAATAAATTGGTATTTTTGCGTAATATTTGGTGATGCCGAAGGTACTTTTAGACACCATTTATATCCACATTTTTTTTCATGTTTTGTCATTGCTAAAATTCAAAAATTGAAATATTTTATTTGGAAAGCTGATAAAAAATTTCAATACGTTTCCATGTGCAGTTTTATGTTTTCCTTTGGAAAATAACAGAGTCATGATATTATTTTATTCACAAAAAACATCTAACTGAATCTAATTCAAAAAATAAAAATGTTAGACAGCTGAAAAAAAAAACATGTGTTTTTAAGTCATAAAAATGAACCAAATTCTTATTTTTGGGGAAAATCCTAAGACCCCCGGTGCAAATTGTCAGATAAAAAAAATCCCTACCTCTCTCCTTGATTCTACCGGAAAAAAACTCCAAAGACAGAAATTTATAGATTTATAGTCGGTATTTAAGCAAAAGTCGGTAAAGCAAAAAACAACCTTGAAAAATGGGAACTTTATGACTTATCGAAATCGAGTTTTTTTTTCAAGCATACAAGCTTTTGTCCAGATTATTATCAGCTTGAATGGACGTGATTTGCCACAAAGCGTTGAAAGTTTTGTGTTTTTTTTTACTATAAAAGCTCCCCCGATAAAATCGAAATTTTAATTCTCATGCCAAATGACTTTAAACTGCTTAAAACGTCGAGATCTGGTATTACCTCTAAAATCTAAATTATAGTTAAAAATCTACATTTTGGCACTTGGCCATTTTTCGGAAAACCGAGGACTTTATATGGAATGTTTCAAGTTGCCTTAAAAATAAATCACAGTTCGCTACAAACGACATGTTAACTACCCCCCATGTTGGACCACCCTGTCAATAGTAAAGATCTAAAAATAATTTAAAAACCAAAAAAAAGAAGCAAAGAAAACGATAAAAATGTCAAAAATAACAAATGTAAATGAAAAAAACAAGAATGTCGAAAATGATTTGAATATTAATTCTGACCTAAATAATAAAGGGTTTTCTTTATTCTAAATTCTGAACAATTGCTGAACTCTAAACTCTGAATGATTTCTGGACTCTGGATTCTTAACTTCTGACTCCAGTTCATACATATACTCTGAGCTCTGAATCTGAGGCTCTGGCCGAACTTCAACTTTGAACTCTGATCGGACTCTGGATTTCGTACTTTGGATGTTGAAAATTAAACTTTGTACCCTGACTCTAGGCTCTAGACTGTGAGCATGGGCTAGACTTTGTATCTTAAACTCTGGATTTTGGATTCTGGACTCTGGACTCTGCAATCTGGACTCGGGAGTCAGGACTAAGGCAGCACTCTGGACTCTGGACTCTTGACTTTGGAATCTGAACTCCAGAGTAAGAGCTTTGAATTATAGGCTATGGAATTAAGACTGTGGATTCAGGAATTTGGCCAATTGACTCTTGGCTCTATACTCTGTATTGGAGACTCTGGACTGCGGATTCTGGACTCTGGACTTCAGACTGTGGTCTCTGAACTCTGGACTCAAGATTTTTTAATCTGGACTCTGGAATCGAAACTTTTAATCCTGGACGCTGAACCCTGAAATTTGGACTCAAACCTTTAGACTTGGATTATAGGCACTGAACTCTGGACTGTAGACTCTGGACTCTGAATCTGGATCTTGAACTCTAGATTCTGAGCTCTGGTAGGATTCTGAAAGGTTGACTCTGGACTCTAAAATTTGGGCCTTGATAGGCCTTTGACAAGACCCTTAACTCTGAATTCGACTTTTTAGAGTCTCAATAAATTGAACTCTAGACTTTGACATGGGAACTCTGGACTCTAAAGTCTGCTTCATTTAATATTGGAACACAAACAATTGCGTTTAGTTCAGTCATTTATTAACGAATTCATAATTTGTTTTTCATACAAATGTAGCATTTTCTTTACTCTTTCCTAAAAAAAAATTAAAAAAATTATTCATTGCTGTTTCGAAGAAATTCTCGTACTTTTCCCGTAATACGGCACATTAGGCGGCGCACACCCTTTTCGTCCACCGTTTTGGCGATTTGATTCCACCAGTTCTTCATTTGAGTCATGTTCCTAACAAGTTTTCCCTTTGCCTTAAGCCTCTGCTTCGTGATTGCCCAGTATTTCTCTATCGGCCGGAACTGGGGGCAGTTTGGGGGTTGAGGTCCTTCGGTATTACGCTGACCCCGTTCGTTGCGTACCATTCCATAACCGTTTTGCTGTAATGGCAGCTTGCGAGGTCCGGCCAAAACATTACTGGACGGTCGTGGGCACGAATAAACGGCAGAATCCGTTTCTGTAGGCACTCTTTTTTGTAGACTTCTGATGTCATTGTCTTGTCAGTGAGAAAGACTTTGGTTTTCTGTCTACAACTGCATATCCCCTGCCAAATCATGTACTTGCGGGCGAATTTATCCGCAAACAAGAACTTAAATTTTGCAGGTACATCCCCCCGAGCCGTCGCCAAATAAAATTTTTGACCTGGGATTTGCCCAAAGTCCGCCTTCACGTAGGTCTCATCGTCCATCAGAATACATCCGTCGAACTTGGTCAGCACTTGGTCGTACAGCTTTCGAGCACGGATTCTGGCCACATTGTTCTGCTTCAGCGTCCGATTTGGCTGTTTGCTGGCTCGGAATGACCTTATTCCTTCCCGGAGACGAATTCGTCGCACCGTACTGTGAGCGGCCTGGAACTTATTGGCCAAATCGCGGTCTGAAAGATTGGGACTCCTCTTGATGACTTTCCCACGCAGTTTCCGGTCGACAGTTCCACTCCGACGCTTCGAATGCGGCTTCCGAGCCGTCGTCAATGTTTCCTTGTACTGCTTGATAACACGCCTTACGGTATTTCTGGGCATTTTAAGCTGTTTAGCTAGCTTCGATGCCGACAACAATGGATTTTCAAGAAAACTGTGCACAATTTGATCTCTCCGTTCGGCTTCCATGGCGGTTGTTTACAAAATGCTATCGTTTGGTGTTATGACATAAATACATGGTAAAAGGTAATGAATTTCCCGACACGTGGGTGAAAAAAGTTTCCAAATCCGTCCACTAGGAGCGCCTCAATGAGCAAAAGAATATGTTCCAATATTAAATGAAGCAGACTTTAGATTAAAACTTTCAATGTTGCAATATGGACTGGTAAGAGTGTATTTTACACTGTGTATCCAAAACTATTTCTGCCCAACACTGTCAATCTACAGTAAATATAAAACTCCTCCACTGATTTTGGCCCGAACAGATGTAAAAACGGATTAAAAAGTTTTGCCGAGAAGTGACAAAACTAAGCGGAGTTGACGTGTGCCAATCTGCGAGATGTTGAAAGCACCAGTAATGACGGCTTAGGAGAAAAGTTTAGGAAAAGCAATAAAATTAAGTAAGAATAGTTCTAAGTGGCCTAGTACATCCTAAGTTTTTTTTTTCAACGATTGGCCAGTCGATAAAAATGAGTACTTTGTTTCGTTAACAAATTTGTTTGTACATCTCTAATAAAATGAAAATTGAGAAAGTGACAAAATAAAGACACTGACAATATTCTTTGGAATTCTAAGTGCAATTTTTCCAACTGACGGAAACCCAATAGTGTAGAGGTACAGAGTATTGCAGAAATGATTCAAAGACAGTTTCCTATTTTTTCGAAAGGTCTATCCAAAAGTTCGCTCACTGTTCTATGCTTTCATTTGAAATTATGCCGTTGCCCGAACTGTATCTTCTGTCTAATCAACACTTCATCTATCAATCAATGAAATCGACGTGACAATCGTGACTAAATACGCGATCTTGATCGAACCCTTAAGGCTCAAAGTTAAACTGGTTAAGTAATCTTAAGTGCCGGAGCAATTATTCTGTTTTGATCAGTTTGCTGATTTCCTCGGTTTTTTCACAATAAATCGAAAGCTCTTCCACCCCCTTTCCGATTTGTCCAGAATAGGCCGTGTGGAATCCAGCTGTAGTTGGACGAAGCAATAAAAGTGGTCCCTATCATTACTATCAACGACGTCATCACCGCCTTCTTGTCGTTTATGTGTCGATCGGAACGATTTTTCCCGTTTTTATTTTTCTCTATGTCACTTGGTTTAGGGGGCGCGCACGCTTTCCCAATGCCACGATTCCAAACTGGGGGTTGGAAAACGGAAGGCGGAAAAATGAAAGCATAAATAATCAATCGTTGTGACCTTCGGTGTTGATTTTTTTTTCTAGCTATTTTTCTTTCTTATGTCTCCACAAGTTTTTCCTCAATCCTCGTCGGGCTCAATTCAATCCGTTCACTCTCCCGAAGTGCTTCCGTGTAGACGAACCTACACAATTCAAGGATAGATTTTTATTTTTTTTTTTTCAAAGGATTGGTTGAATCCTAGCCATGGAATAAAGCGAACAGCTAATGGTCGTAGATAATGTGTTTTCCGACTGATGAACTTGGGCGGACGAGGAAACGGAAAATTTTATCATATTTCGCGCTGTTCATTTTCAGAGCTATCCTTCCTTCCGTAGCGGTGCGGTGTGTTGAATGACGTTTCGGCTGTAGACTCTAGGCGAAAGATTGCGGTTGGGTCAATCGATCCGATGGAAAAGAACGTAAAAGGAGCTGAACATGCAGCTGTTCCGAAATTTGAGCTGGCCTGGCCTTTCGCTGGATGACCCAGTTTTCTATCGGTAGATAATTTAGCGACCATGTTTATTTGCCGTGTTAAAGGTTGAATGAGAAAAAATGTTTAGCTCAAAAATTAAGCAATGATTTCCTTGAAATTAGCTAATCAGCTATCAGTTTTCAGTTCATAATGATATGCTCTGGATTTTGGATTCATAATCCTAACATCTGAATTTTCACTTCTGAATTTAAAATTTTGCCTTTGATTTCAGAGCCCAGAGTTCATAGTCCAAGATCCAGAGTAGAAGGTCCCAAGGTCCCGAATCCCGAGCCCTGAATCCCGAATACCGAGTTCAGACTTCAGAATTGAGAGCCTAGAGTCCAGACTCTAGAGCCCCAATACAAGGTTCACAATATGAACTTTAGATTATGGAATCTGAACTCTATACTCGGGACTGTGGTCTCTGAACTTTGGACTCTGATCGGTGATCTCTGCACCGATGAGGGTCCCGAGCCCACATTTTCTAGTTTAAAATTCAGATCCCATAATCCAAAGTTCAGTCTGGCATCCAGAGTTCATAGTCTGCATATACTCCAGACTCCAAAGTCCAAATTTTAAAATCCAGGGTTCAGGGTCCCCAATACAGAGTTCAGAAGTCAGAGTTCAAAATACAGAGTATAGAGTTCAGATCCCCTAATTCAAAGTTCATTGTCTGGAATCCAGAGTTCTGAGTTCAGATTCCATATAGAGACTCCAGACTCCAATGTACAAATTTTGAAATCCAGAGTCCAGAGTCCCCAATACCGAGTCCAGGAATTAGAGTTCAAAGTCCAGAGTATAGAGTTCAGATCCCATAATCTAAAGTTCATAGCCTGAAATCCAGAGTTCAGAGTCTACATAGACTCCAGGCTTCAAAGTCCAAATTTTAAAATCCAGAATCCAGAGTCCCCAATACCGAGTTCAGGAGTCATAGTCAATTTCCAGAGTTTAGAGTTAAGATTCCATAATCCAAAGTTCATAGTTTGGAATCCAGAGTTCAGATTTCAGAGTCTACATATACTCCAGACTTCAGAGTCCAAATTTTAAAATCCAGAATCCAGAGTCTTCAATACACAGTTTAGGAGTCAGAGTTCAAAGTCCAGAGTATAGAGTTCAGATTCCAGAATCCAAAGTTCATAGTCTTGAATCCAGAGTTCAGAGTTCAGAGTCTACATAGATTTCAGAATCCAAAGTCCAAACTTTAAAATCCAGATTCTTGAGTCAAAGTCCAGAGGATAGAGTTCAGATCCCATAATCCAAAGTTCATAGTCTGAAATCCTGAGATCAGAGCTCAGAGTCTACATATACTCCACACTCCAAAGTCCAAATTTTAAATCCAGAGTCTAGAGTCTCCAATACAGAGCTTAGCGCCAGAGATCAAAGTCCGAAGTTTAGAGTCCAACATCTAGAGACCAAAGTCTCGAGTACAAAGTGCAGAATTCAAATTCCTCAGTCTAGAGTTCAGAGCCTATAATCTAAAGTCCGTAGTTTAAATTCCAGATTTCAGAGGTCAGTTTCAGAGTCTAGAGTCCAAGATCTATAGACCACAGCCCCGAGTACAGAGTCCATAGACCACAGTCCCGAGCACAGAGTTTTTACAACAAAGTCCATAGTCTAGACTCCAGAGTCCAGATTCCAGAGTCTAGAGTCCAAAGTCTGTTTAGCTTAGAGTCCAGAGTTCAAAGGTCAATTTTAAAGTCTAGAGTCCAGAATCCATAGTCCATAATTGAGAGTCGAGTTCAAAGGTCAATTTTAGAGTCTAGAGTCCAGAATCCATAGTCCATAGTTGAGAGTCGAGTTCAGAGGTCAGTTTCAGAGTCTAGAGTCCAGAATCCATAGTCCATAGTCTAGAGTCCAGAGTTCAAAGGTCAATTTTAGAGTCTAGGGTCCAAAGTCCATAGACCACAGTCCCGAGCACAGAGTTTTTAAAACAAAGTCCATAGTCTAGACTCCAGAGTCCAGATTCCAGAGTCTAGAGTCCAAAGTCTGTTTAGTTTAGAGTCCAGAGTTCAAAGGTCAATTTTAAAGTCTAGAGTCCAGAATCCATAGTCCATAATTGAGAGTCGAGTTCAAAGGTCAATTTTAGAGCCCAGAGTCCAGATTCCATAGTCCAAAGTCCATAGTTTAGGGTCCAGAAAGCAAAGGTCAGTTTCAGAGTCTAGAGTCCAGAATCCATAGTCCATAGTTGAGAGTCGAGTTCAGAGGTCAGTTTCAGAGTCTAGAGTCCAAAATCCATAGTCCATAGTCTAGAGTCCAGAGTTCAAAGGTCAATTTTAGAGTCTAGGGTCCAAAGTCCATAGACCACAGTCCCGAGCACAGAGTTTTTAAAACAAAGTCCATAGTCTAGACTCCAGAGTTCAAATTCCAGAGTCTAGAGTCCAAAGTCTGTTTAGTTTAGAGTCCAGAGTTCAAAGATCAATTTTAGAGTCCAGAGTCTAGAGTCCAAAGTCTGTTTAGTTTAGAGTCCAGAGTTCAAAGGTCAATTTCAGAGTCTAGAGTCCAGAGTCCAGAATCCATAGTCCATAGTTTAGAGTCGAGTTCAGAGGTCAATTTCAGAGTCTAGAGTCCAAAGTCCAGACACCATAGTCCCGAGTACAGAGTCCAGGGTTCAAATTCCACAGATCAGAGTTCTGAGCCTATAATCCATAGTCTAGAGTGTAGAGTTTAGAGTGCAGAGTCCAGAGTCCAGAGCTCAATGTCTAGACTCCCCATTACAGAGTTCAGAGTCCAAGATATCAAATTCTGTCGTTAGAGGAGAGGTCAGACCTTGAGTCTTCAGGAGTAGAGGTTTGTATGGTTAACACTGAGTCTTCACGACAAGAGGTCTGACCTTGATTCGCAAGAGGAGAGATCAGGCCTTCAGTCAACAAGAGGAGGGGTGATTACCTTGACTCAATTCGAGGAGAGGCCAGATCTCGAGTCGTTACAGGAGAGATCGAACCTCAAGTCGCTTAGAGGATAGGTTTGTGTACTTCAACCTCGAGTCGATTCGAGGAGGGGTCGAATCTCGAGTCGTAAGAGGAGAGATCAGACCTATAATCCAGAGTCCAGAGCTCAATGTCTAAACTCCAGAGTTTGGAATACAGCGTTCAGAGTCCACGGAGTCCAGTTTTCAGAGCGTAGAATCCAAAGTACAGTATCTGGAGTCTAGGGTTCACAGTCTAGAATCTAGACTCATCTTTGCAGAGTTCAGAGTCCAGAATCCCAAATAAAGTCGTTAGAGGTCATACCTTGAGTCTTCAGGAGGAGAGGTTTGTATGGTTTACTCCGAGTCTTCACGATAGGAGGTCTGACCTCTATTCGCAAGTGGCCTTCAGTCAACAAGAGGAATGGTAATACGTGTTTACCTTGATTCAATACACAGTTTAGGAGTCAGAGTTCAAAGTCCCGAGCACAGAGTTTTTAAAACAAAGTCCATAGTCTAGACTCCAGAGTCCAGATTCCAGAGTCTAGAGTCCAAAGTCTGTTTAGTTTAGAGTCCAGAGTTCAAAGGTCAATTTTAAAGTCTAGAGTCCAGAATCCATAGTCCATAATTGAGAGTCGAGTTCAAAGGTCAATTTTAGAGTCTAGAGTCCAGATTCCATAGTCCAAAGTCCATAGTTTAGGGTCCAGAAAGCAAAGGTCAGTTTCAGAATCTAGAGTCCAGAATCCATAGTCCATAGTTGAGAGTCGAGTTCAGAGGTCAGTTTCAGAGTCTAGAGTCCAAAATCCATAGTCCATAGTCTAGAGTCCAGAGTTCAAAGGTCAATTTTAGAGTCTAGGGTCCAAAGTCCATAGACCACAGTCCCGAGCACAGAGTTTTTAAAACAAAGTCCATAGTCTAGACTCCAGAGTTCAAATTCCAGAGTCTAGAGTCCAAAGTCTGTTTAGTTTAGAGTCCAGAGTTCAAAGATCAATTTTAGAGTCCAGAGTCTAGAGTCCAAAGTCTGTTTAGTTTAGAGTCCAGAGTTCAAAGGTCATCTTCAGAGTCTAGAGTCCAGAGTCCAGAATCCATAGTCCATAGTTTAGAGTCGAGTTCAGAGGTCAATTTCAGAGTCTAGAGTCCAAAGTCCAGACACCATAGTCCCGAGTACAGAGTCCAGGGTTCAAATTCCACAGATCAGAGTTCTGAGCCTATAATCCATAGTCTAGAGTGTAGAGTTTAGAGTGCAGAGTCCAGAGTCCAGAGCTCAATGTCTAGACTCCCCATTACAGAGTTCAGAGTCCAAGATATCAAATTCTGTCGTTAGAGGAGAGGTCAGACCTTGAGTCTTCAGGAGTAGAGGTTTGTATGGTTAACACTGAGTCTTCACGACAAGAGGTCTGACCTTGATTCGCAAGAGGAGAGATCAGGCCTTCAGTCAACAAGAGGAGGGGTGATTACCTTGACTCAATTCGAGGAGAGGCCAGATCTCGAGTCGTTACAGGAGAGATCGAACCTCAAGTCGCTTAGAGGATAGGTTTGTGTACTTCAACCTCGAGTCGATTCGAGGAGGGGTCGAATCTCGAGTCGTAAGAGGAGAGATCAGACCTATAATCCAGAGTCCAGAGCTCAATGTCTAAACTCCAGAGTTTGGAATACAGAGTTCAGAGTCCACGGAGTCCAGTTTTCAGAGCGTAGAATCCAAAGTACAGTATCTGGAGTCTAGGGTTCACAGTCTAGAATCTAGACTCATCTTTGCAGAGTTCAGAGTCCAGAATCCCAAATAAAGTCGTTAGAGGTCATACCTTGAGTCTTCAGGAGGAGAGGTTTGTATGGTTTACTCCGAGTCTTCACGATAGGAGGTCTGACCTCTATTCGCAAGTGGCCTTCAGTCAACAAGAGGAATGGTAATACGTGTTTACCTTGATTCATTACGAGGAGAGGCCAGATCTCGAGTCGTTAGAGCAGAGATCGATCCTTGAGGGTCGGATCTTGAGTCGTAAGAGGAGAGGTCTGTCCTACAATTCAGAGTCCAGAGTCCAGAGCTCAATGTCTAAACTCCAACGACAGAGTTCAGAATGTCCAACATCTAGGGTGTAGAAATCAAAGTACAGTATTAGAGTCTAAGGTTCATAGTCTAGAGTCTAGACTCCCTATTACTGAATTCAGAGTCCAGAATCCTAAATGCAGTAGTTAGAGGAGAGGTCAGACCTCCCCCTTATTCTGCGCCGCGCGTGAGGTGACGATAGTCGAATCACCCTAGTCACCTAATTCCAGTAGTAGCTTTAGGTGAGAAACGTCTTTTAGAATGAACTTTTTGAGTTCTTATCCTAATCTAGTAGTCAGCTGGGCATGAACCTCTGTCACATCGGCTTCGGGAATAAGGTGACAAGACTCACGTGACTCCGACTCGACTCGAGTATCGTCACCTCACGCGCGGCGCAGAATATGGGGGCTTGAGTCTTCAGGTGGACAGGTTTGTATGAGAGGTCAGACCTCGAGCCGCAAGAGGAGAGATCAGGTCTTCAGTATACAAGACTCGAGTCATCATGAGGAGAGGCCAGATCTCGAGTCGTTAGAGAGGCATGTGTACGTCAACCTCGAGTCGATACGAGAGCCGGGTGAGCTATTCGAGTCGAAGTAGGATGACGTCTTCGTCGGAAATCATCCGAGTCGTTGCGTTAAGTCCCGCGCATGTGCCGTGACAGGCGCGAGTCTAGGATAAGCTGCTCTCGATCAGGCACACGACGGGTAAGGTGGCAAACCTCGAGCCCTGAAGATAAGAGGTCGGTCCTCGAGTCGTTAGAGGAGAGGTCAGGCCTCAAACCTTCAGGCAGAGAGGTTTGTGTGGTCAACCCCGAGTCTTTATGATAAGGAGTCGGGTCTCGAATCGTAAGAGAAGGGGTCATGCGATGCGAGGAGGGGTCGGATCTCAAGTCGTTAGAGGAGAGATCAGGCCTCAAGTCGCGAAGAGGAGAGGTTTGTGTGGGAATCTCGAGTCATTGCAAGGAGATGTCGGTTCTCAAGTCGTTAGAGGAGAGTTCAGGCGTCGAGTCGTAAGGATGAGAGGTTTTGCTGAAAGTGGTCTCGTTAATGAGTATTGCCTTAGAGCGCAGTAGCGCGAATAGACCTCCCACTATTGAAGCATAGTGTACTAAACAGTTCGAGGTGGAAACCAGGTCTGCGGCCCCAGTTGGAGTTTAGGGAATAGGGGGTATACACGGAGTATATCATGAGTCTTCCCATTATTCCCATGGACCCAGAGTATCAAACTGGGGGGACACGGTGGCTCGCCGTGCCTTGGAATACAATCCGTAAACCGGGATTTACCACCTGTGGTTACCAACTAAAAAAAAAAAAAATACGAGAGAGGTCGTATCTCGAGTCGTAAGGAGAGATTTGTATAGGAAATTAGAGTCATTTCGGGGGAATGTCAGTTCTCGAGTCGTTGGAGGAGAGTTCAGGCTATGAGTCGCAATGAGGAGAGATATCCCTCTATTCAAGGATAGTGTGTTAAACAGTTCGAGGTGGGAACTAGGTCTGCGGCCCAAGCGGAATTTAGGGAGTAGGAGGTATATCACGAGTCTTCTCATTGTACCCATGGACCCAGAGTAGCAAACCAACTAACAGTTCAGAGTTAAATGTCCAGCATCCAAAGTCCAGAGTCTCGAACACAGAGTTGAAAACCCGAACTCTCAGCTTACTTGCTCATCTTTTAAGGTGCTTCTCACCATACAAAGGGTTACAAATTTAGTAGAAGTAGAACAGCACAAGTTGTGAATTCAAATCTGCACAGGATTTCATTGGTTCTACGTTTTTCTGTCTAAGAATCCCTAAGCTAGAGTAACTTTGGTCTGGGTTTTCCCACTGGCTGCCGGACTGGGGACCATTGGAAATTACGAGAAACGACGATGTTTTCGTTTCGGCTCCTGTGTGTGTTGTTCGCCAAGTCATCATCAGGCAGCCAAATAGCTAGAGCTCTACCTTCATACGTTCATTTTCCGAGCTACAACTAATGGCTTATGTGCTTCTGCTGGCCCGTGCTCTCGTCTTACATAAATCGACGTATGGCCTTTTACATATGAGTTGGATGTTCGCCTTTAGTATGCGAAAAAAACAAAACAAAAAGGAAGAACATTTCGGGAAGAAATCACCTCGCATACACCCATCAAGCCAAACACATTCCGTGTGTACTTATAAGCTTGTTGTTGAGGTGAAAATGTCTTTCGAACCCAACCGTGTCTATGTGTGTGTTTGTCTGTGTGCCCGAGGAAAAGATCGCAGCTTCCAAGTAGCTATAGGTTGTGTTTTAGTCTTGTTGTTGTTTTTCCGGGCTTTATGGGTTCATTACATTACTTAGCAGCAGCCGGATGGATGTGGATGAATGTTGCTGGTCTCCGGTCGTTTCCTCTTGCCATTTGGAGGAAAATTTCTTCAGCTGTTGCGTTTCGGCAGAACCAAACCGAACCAGAACCGAACCGACTTTAGTCTGTGCCGTTTTGTTGCCTTTTTGCTTTCCCGTTTTCTCGGTTTTCCCGATTCGATGGTCTTTTGGGAGTTGTCTTGACTTCTTAAAGGTAATATCTTAAGCCACACGGGTAAGGGGGGATGATTTGAAGTAAGGAACGGAACGGATCGCTACAATTACAAAACATTGCTCTTCCCCGAGTCGAGTTGAGTCGAGCGACCCATCAATTGATAGCATTATGTGTGAGTAACTTCTTCTTGGTTGGAGGAAAAGATCGACCGACCTGAACGAAAAACACGAACGGATCGACGGAACGGAAGGAAGACCAAGAAGTCAGGCAAGACAGGCGGATGAAAATTCACTAATGGCAACACGGCAGTCGTCCTGAATAATGGATTAACCGTTCTTTGACTTCCAAGAGAGTTCCATCACAAGAAAACCGGTGGTGCGAGCAACAGCAAGAAATGTGTGTGTGCAAGATGCGGAAAATGGCGTTCTTAACTGGTACTTCTCCGGTTCTTTTTTTTTTTACTTTCGAGTTCCTAACTTCTGATTGTACACCACAAGCGAAAAGCTGTAAAGTTTTCAATTTCACGGGAGAAATAAAAATGCTTTTTGCGATTATGGGTTCCATTTTTTAATGATTGGAATTTGATACGATTTTATTCGGTCGAAAATGTAGCTTGAGCGGTTTTATTGCTGACGCTCTTTCGATATGTCTTTTGAAATTTGAAATTTGGAACAAGTTAGGATTTTTTGAATAATTCTTTTAAAAAGAGTTTCCTTTATTCCGGAATCCTAAAAATTTTAAAGTAAGTAAGTAAATACTTCAGCTACATACTTTGCTGAAAGTGGTTTGACGAATCTTAATCTAAAACGGAATTCAAAATTCGAACACAACTAAGAATACCAAATGCGATAAAATAAATTCTAGAGTTTTCAATTTTGTAGTCAGGATAAGGAATTTTGGATTGGGTTTGGATGATTGTGAGCATTTGTGAAGCATTTTATAATTCCGAAATTTTGCAAAACTTTGATTTTGCCCGGCTTTATTAACATTATTTAAAAATCAATACAAATCTTCAAATTGAGCTTTTTTATTTTTTTTGCAGTTCGACAACAAAACTTAAAAAAATTAGTTCCATCAAAATGAAAATTAAAACATTGAAACACGATTTTAACACTGCTGATAGGCAGCCCCTGTAAGGAATAATATTTCGAATATTTTTCTTGTGCAGATATGGTTGAGTTGAATTTTAAGTAGAAATTTTTTAAATAAAATAGCCGGATTTTGCCAGGTTTTTACAAAAAAAAAATCGAGAGGATCTGACAGGTACGGATACAACAAAAAATACAATAATAATCTATAAACATAAAAATGCATTTCAGACTTCCTGTAAGTCTTCCTGTAACTACTAAACCGATTTGTGTGAAACAAAAGGAACATGTTTGCATAACTCGAGAAATGATCATGCAAATGGAACCAAATTTGACATGAGATAAAATTTTAAAAGTTTTAAAATATGTCTTTATTTCATTTATTTTCAAAGGTGTAGCAAAGCACACCGGGTCAGCTCCCAAGTAAAAATTTTAGGTTTATTATGATCAGCAGCACTTCCTTAGAGCTATAGCTATAGCTAAAGAGAATTCTATACATCACCAGAATTCTAATAAAGCTAGAAACTGGCTTTTTGGCCCTGATCTAGAAACATCATCATGTCTATATTTTTTAATCTTTTATCAAACCATTATACTGTAAAATTTTGATCACCAAAGCTTTTATAACGCTATTATAAAACTAGTTGGCAATTTTTGTTTTTTTTTATTATTTCGATTCCGTGAGTTCTCCAAGTTTTTGTTTAGATTTTCAAGCAGCCATGATGATTCATAAATGATGATTGGATTATTGAGATATGATCTGGTAAAATTGATCACAAAAAAGGGGTTTTAACCATATTATGAGCAACTTAGGTAAAATTTGTATGAAATAGTATATTAAAATAAATGCGCCTCGTCTATTCTTAAGAACCAAAGAACTTAATTAAAATATTTATTTAAATGGGAAAAAAGAATTAAGAATACTTCGCGAAAAACATTTTTCAATAAATATAAACATGACATGATGAAATCGCAAAACTAATGAAATTGATTGAAAATAGGCCTGAAAAAATATTTTCAAATACTTGACATTGCGAATCCATCAAGAAGACGTCATATTTTGTGCCCTTCGATTTTGCAACCAACATGGTGTTAGTCAATTCATTCCTTAATAGCTTTTTTATGGTCATAGAAATGGCTAATTAGTTTTATAACTGTTTTATGAGAGCTATATAAATAGCTAAAATTAGACGTTTTTCTTGCAAACCAACCAATTACAATTATCCATATTGTGGGGCTTTCATGCGATTTTAGATCATTTACAACATTTTCAAATTAAGCGGAAGGCGCCATCTTGGATTCCAAGACGAGCTTCAGATAGTTAAATTCGTCTTCTTCTAGTTTAGCCGTTTCAACTTATACCCATATTATGGCGATTATCAATAATATACAGGTTTGAAAAGAAAAGCCGAAGCCGCCATTTTGGATTTCAAGATAGCGTCAGAATACCAAATTCGACTTTTTCTTGTATGGCCTTTTCACTCAATACCCATATTGTGGGACATTCGTTTGATTTTCAGTGATTTACAGCGTTTTAATCTTAAGCGGAAGCTGCTGATTTGACTTCTTCTTGTGTAACCCTATCACCCAATAACCATACGGGGGTTTCGAGCCATTATCAGTAATATAGAGATTTGAAAAGAAAAGATTTCAAGATGGTGTCAGATAGCAAAATTCGACTAATACTCGATGAGCTTTTTCAACTAATAGATATACCCATATTAAAGGCCATAAAACGCATATTAAAGTTGTGATCCCAAATTATGCTCAGAATCCCCAAAAAGCGCCTCTAAAAGGCAAGAAAACGCATTTTAAAATTGTGATCTCAAATAAAGCTCAGAATCCCCAAAAGACGCTTCTAAAGGCCAGAAAACGCATTTTAAAGTTGTGATACCAAATTATGCTCAAAATCTCAGAAAACGATGCTCAGAAAACGCATTTTAAAATTGTGATCCCAAATTAAACTAAGAATCCCCAAAAGACGCTTCTAAAGGCCAGAAAACGCATTTTAAAATTGTGATCCCATATTATGCTCAGAATCCAAAAGCACTTCTAAAGGCCATAAAACGTTCAAAGTTGTGATCTCAAATTAAGCTCAGAATCCCCAAAAGACGCTTCTAAAGGCCAAAAAATGCATTTTAAAGTTGTGATCCCAAATTAAGCTCAGAATCTCGAAAAAGTACTACTAAAGGCCAGAAAAAGCATTTTAAAGTTGTGATCCCAAATTAAGCTCAGAATCCCCAAAAAACGCTTCTAAAGGCCAGAAAACGCATTTCAAAGTTGTGATCCTAAATTAAGCTCAGAATCCCCGAAAACGCTTCTAAATGCCAGAAAATGCATTTTAAAGTTGTGATCCCAAATTAAGCTCAGAATCCCCAAAAGACGCTTCTAAAAGCCAAAAATCGCATTTTAAAGTTGTGATCCCAAATTAAGATCAGAATCCCCAAAAAAAACTCCTAAAGGCCAGAAAACGCATTTCAAAGTTGTGATCCCAAATTAAGCTCAGAATCTCGAAAAAGTACTACTAAAGGCCAGAAAAAGCATTTTAAAGTTGTGATCCCAAATTAAGCTCAGAATCCCCGAAAAACGCTTCTAAAGGCCAGAAAACGCATTTCAAAGTTGCGATCCCAAATTGAGCTCAGAATCTCCGAAAATCGCTTCTAAAGACCAGCAAACGCATTTCAAAGTTGTGATCCCAAATTAAGCTCAGAATCCCCGAAAACGCTTCTAAATGCCAGAAAATGCATTTTAAAGTTGTGATCCCAAATTAAGCTCAGAATCCCCAAAAGACGCTTCTAAAGGCCAAAAATCGCATTTTAAAGTTGTGATCCCAAATTAAGCTCAGAATCCCCAAAAAACGCTTCTAAAAGCCAGAAAACGCATTTCAAAGTTGTGATCCCAAATTAAGCTCAGAATCCCCAAAAAACGCTCCTAAAGGCCAGAAAATGCATTTTAAAGTTGTGATCCCAAATTAAGCTCAGAATCCCCAAAAGACGCTTCTAAAGGCCAAAAATCGCATTTTAAAGTTGTGATCCCAAATTAAGCTCAGAATCCCCAAAAAACGCTCCTAAAGGCCAGAAAACGCATTTCAAAGTTGTGATCCCAAATTAAGCTCAGAATCTCGAAAAAGTACTACTAAAGGCCAGAAAAAGCATTTTAAAGTTGTGATCCCAAATTAAGCTCAGAATCCCCGAAAAACGCTTCTAAAGGCCAAAAAACGCATTTCAAAGTTGCGATCTCAAATTGAGCTCAGAATCTCCGAAAATCGCTTCTAAAGACCAGCAAACGCATTTCAAAGTTGTGATCCCAAATTAAGCTCAGAATCCCCGAAAACGCTTCTAAATGCCAGGAAATGCATTTTAAAGTTGTGATCCCAAATTAAGCTCAGAATCCCCAAAAGACGCTTCTAAAGGCCAAAAATCGCATTTTAAAGTTGTGATCCCAAATTAAGCTCAGAATCCCCAAAAAACGCTCCTAAAGGCCAGAAAACGCATTTCAAAGTTGTGATCCCAAATTAAGCTCAGAATCTCCAAAATACGCATCTTAAAGTTGTGATCCCAAATTAAGCTCAGAATCCCCGAAAAACTCTTCTAAAGGCCAGAAGACGCATTTTAAAGTTGTGATCCCAAATTATGCTCAGAATCCCCAAAACACGCTTTTAAAGTCCACAAAACGTATTTTAAAGTTGTGATCCCAAATTAAGCTCAGAAAGACGTTCCTAAAGGCCAGAAAACGCATTTTAAAGTTGTGATCTCAAATAAAGCTCAGAATCCCCCAAAGACGCTTTTAAAGGCCAGAAAACGTATTTTAAAGTTGTGATCCCAAATTATGCTCAGAATCCCCAAAAAGCACCTCTAAAGGCCAGAAAACGCATTTTAAAGTTGTGATCCCAAATTAAGCTCAGAATCTCGAAAAAGTACTGCTAAAGGCCAGAAAACGCATTTTAAATTTCTGATCCCAAATTAAGCTCGGAATCTCCAAAAGACGCTTCTAAAGGCCAAAAAACGCATTTTAAAGTTGTGATCCTAAATTAAGCTCAGAATCCCGCGCCCAAAAGGCTAAAGGCCAGAAAACGCATTTTAAAGTTGTGATCCCAAATCAAGCTCAAAATCCCCAAAAGACGCTTCTAAAGACCAGAAAACGCATTTTAAAGTTGTGATCCCAAATTAGGCTCAGAATCCCCAAAAAGCGCTTCCAAAGGCCTAAAACCTTCTTCTAAACAACTTAAACAGTATAATATGTAGTTAATTAGCGTTTCAGAACTACCTGAAACAAATGGTTGAATCAATAATCTAAGCATTTTTCATGACCATAATAGTTATTAAACTAACTGCATATAAAATGCCACCATAAAACCATAATTAAACTTTCAAATGCTAGTTGGCTTAATCTGTGAAAACAACAGAAAAATATTTAAGAAAAAATGAAAATTAATATACAAAAAAACTTAACTCGAATGTTTCGAAAGGTTCAATCATTAAACATTTAAGAAAAACTTCAAAAACATAAAAAAAATAACAAATCATTTTTTGAACAGAACAAAAAATTAAAAACAGAACACAAAATTTGAAAAAGTAAACAGAAGATGTTTAACATCCACATTGAAAAATCTACATAAATTTTCCTAGAAAATATACAAAATTGAAAACAAGTTTAGCAGTAAACAACAATGAAAAAAATAAATTCAAAAAATGAAAACAAGAGAAAACTATTAACAAAAAAAATATAATTAAATAATAAATTTTAAAAAGTGAAAAATGGGCTTGTACTTCTAGTCAGTAGTCCAACTTTCTTCATGAGGTTCCAAAAAGTTAGAAAAAAAAAGTAAAATGACGAAATTGGTAGATATTTTTCTCAAAATTTAAAGCAGATTCGAGTAACAGCCATTTTCAAGTAAACAACTTTTCCTAATGTCCTGGATTGTTATATAATAGCTATGATTGGATTTCGTGGAAATTTTTTATTTAATTTTGACTCTGTTGACATCTTGACTTCAACAAAATTTGCTGAATCTTTCTAATGTCAAAAAACTATTTCTCAACAGTTTTGGAATTCTACTGAATCAATATTCCAATAAATGAATTTTAAAGGTCATCATTGATTTAAGAACCGAGCTCGAATCACATCGTTGCTCGGTAATTTTATTGACAGTTAGGCTGCAAACCGATCCATTCCAAAGTTGTCCATCCAAGAAACACTTCTCGAAAAATTTAGGAAAACGAAATAAAAAAAACAACAGCATACCTTCCTTCCAGCGAATTCGAAGCCGAAAAATACCTCTTAGTTTTATTTTTCGAAAAAAAAAAGAAATAAAAAAAGAAAGGTTCGCCTTTCCCGGGGTCCGATTTGGTTTTCCACGAAGTGCCACAAGCCAAGAGGAAAAACCGGGTTCGAAAATTCAATGTAAATTGAACCCATCCGGGCGCGCGCGTCCAAAGAGAAATCTCAGGATGCTAGAGCATCCTTCTCATCGGCACCATCTTACAACTAACAGTGCTTCCACGCTGCTAATGTCACTCTTAATTTCTGATTACTTTATTTGTGTCGCGCTCCCTGGGTATTTGCTGTTAGGTCGAGTGTGAATGTTCATCTCGCCCCGAAAGATTCGAATGCTGTTGATGGGGAGACCGACTTGAATTTGGTTTCGTTTGCCAAAATCTTCTTGAAGTCGATGTATTCGATTTATTAAAATTTTATATTTACATTAAAGGAAAAAAACTGATAAAGAATCCTTTCAAGAATTTAATTAAACTAAAACAACTAAATTTTTTTTCCAAATGTTTTTCCTAATATTTTTTACCAGTGCCGGTCTAGTGTTTACGGTTGATTGTTGCTACTGTTTGATGAGTGATTTGGTCTTCTTCGAGTGTACTACTGAGAGACTTCTTCCAACGAAAAATTTCAACGAAACATTCCAACTATAGTGTGATCTTGATGGCAGCAGCTTAATTTGCTAACAAAATCCATACTAAATTGTTAGACTCTGACGACTTTTTTCGGTGTTGATCTGAACGTTTAAAGAAAAAACTTAGATTTAAGAAAAAGATTGCTAACATTCTTATTAGAATGGAATGTCCATACTCTCCACCAAAAAGTAAACTTAAATCATACAGATATTCACCAATTGAACATTTATGAAGAAATACCTTCCGAAAACAAAAATTATAAAATACCACTGAAGAAGGTATATACCTATCATATTTCTACTTAAAGGTTTTCAACGAATGAAGGTTACGAGGGCGCCGAATTATGTAAAGCTACTACAGTCGTTTTCCGCGGACGGAGGATCCAAGTGAGAAAGAAACACAAACAGTGTGGAAATCGTATAACATCAACAACATTAAGAGAGCCAGAAGCGGAAAAAATCCCGAAACCATTCTCCCTGAATGGAAGGAAGTGCCGTTTACGTACAAATATGAGCCAGGGAAAAAATACAAAAAAAACGTCAACTGATCACTGCAGGGTCTTCTTCATCAAAAACATCGACGTTCCTGTGCCCTAACCAGTAGATAAATACTGTAGAAAGTAACTAGCGTCTTTCCTTCGAGTTATCGCAGATTTCCCTAAGAAGCTATGTACAGTAGACTGAGTCGATTTGTGGTCATTTTTGAATTTTTCAAACGCTGGGGTCTAAAAAGCTAAGTTTTGCTTCAAAACTTATCCATGATTTTTTGCAGAATTTGCGTCCATGCGCTAGAACAAATGGCGTCGTTGTGGACGGAAGAATCCAAGGAAAAAAAACATTGGGATGACAAAACACCAAGTCAGGCAACAACTGTTCCTGGAAAATTTATGACCGCTAGGAGTAGTCTCGTGTCCCGAACAACGACCAAGAAAACTCCGACTGATGTGGATTAGTGAAAATTTGTGCTCTGCGCCCCCGGGGTTCTCTGACGCATCTGCCCGAAGACACAAGCATACGTTCACACGCACCTATTAGAACTGTAAGGGTTTTTGTTTCTCAATTTTTGTTTTCATCGTTCATTTGACTTTTTACAGCGTTTCTTGGCTTGATGGACAGTGCCTAGGCCCAAAAACATGTTTCGGATAAAAGCCATGAGTTGATTTTTTGAAAAATTTCCAATCCAACTGAAGTCAGCAAATATTATTTAGAGAACTGGAAATTGGCTCTGGTTTTTCAGGTTTTCGAATCCAAAATTCATACAATTGGACAGTTATAAAAGATTTTCAAAGGGATATTTTGCAAAACAATAAAATACTCGAATCTCTACTGCTTCAGCAATCTTTCGAGTTCCGGAAGGGTCGTTAAGACGAATGTTGATATTCGATCAAAAAGACGTTAGGAAAAATGAATATAAGGCCGTAGAACTGTGTAGGACTTACATGATAGTGGAAATGGATGTATGGAAAAAATTTCATGTTCGAATTTCGAAAACCGACCATCTACATTTTGTTGGTTTTCCCAAAAAACTGACCTGTGCAAAATTTGAGCTCAATCGGACTTGATTTAGGGGTGCCTCAAAGCACTCAAAATTTCATTTTTTACCCTCAAAAATCACCAAAGGAAATCGGAAGAATCGAAATATTTATTTTGATGCCAAATGACTAAAAAATACATAAAAGGTCGAAATCTGATTGTTGTGGTCATGAAAAGCCATTGGTGGACTGTGGGTGCGGCGCTTGGCAAAACGACCACTGGTGGGACTCACTCCCCCTGCGGGAGCGAGCCTCTCCTAGACAACCCCTGGTGGCTGTCTCACCAGTGCACAGTGGTGCAGAACATCAATCTAGCTGTACGAAATTAATAGCGCCCAGGGATGAAGAGATAGACATTTGATGTCTTCAGCAACATTGTTCAGTTTTACAAGGAGCATATTCTAGTATCAAAATTTTTGCCGAGGGGTCCACCGATAGCGAGATAAAAATGCTAACTTTTTTGTTTTTCAAATTAGAGCTTTGATGTCTTCGACAAAGTTGTTTATCTGATCAAAATACATAAGTTTGTTGAATATGTCAAAGTCCTATCACATCACCCTGAGGAGTTACAGTCAAAGTAAAAAAAATGTATTGAAAAAACAGTTTTTTGAACCTGACACGTTGTAGATTGGATAAAATGGTTCGCTGTCTTTGAAACAAAGTTGTAACAAGCCACGATCTACATTTGTCTCATACATTTTGGTAGGTTTAGAAGTTGCTGAAGCTCTATAGAAAGCATATAGTGCATTTTATTGGCAATTTTGGAAGGCTCGTCCATCGAAAAGTGCACATTTTCGCAACACCCCCTTTTTTGTGATTATTTTTGATGATAAGCGGAACCATTTCCATTAGAAATTAGCGCGGAAATCGGTGGAACTAGTAGAGATTTGAATGATTGAAAATACACATTTTATGAAAAAATTACCTATTTTACTTTTAGAAAAAACGTTAAAACATTTAATTGATTAATAAAATGTTGCAGTTTTCTTTTAAATGTTTTGTTTTATTAAAAAGCATTTAAATTCTATTCAAAATTATGACTCAACGAAAAGACAAAAGCGAATTGCTTGTAAGATTGGTTACTTGGAACCAGTTGAAGCAGTTATATTGTAATGACAAAATTCTTTTATTCATTTAAATAATATCAAATAATAATTTAGTGCTCTACCAAATTTAACAGATAAGTTCCATTTGTTTTTTTTAGGTTTAAATGATTTGAAATATCGAATTTCAATGTCTTTTTTTTATCAAACAAACTATATTAAAGAAAACTGTAACATTTTATTAATCAATTAAATGTTTTAACGTTTTTTCTTAAAGTAAAATAGGTAATTTTTCCATAAAATGTGTATTTTCAATCATTCAAATCTCTACTAGTTCCACCGATTTCCGCGCCAATTTCTAATGGAAATGGTTCCGCTTATCATCAAAAATAATCACAAAAAAGGGGGTGTTGCGAAAATGTGCACTTTTCGATGGACGAGCCTTCCAAAATTGCCAATAAAATGCACTATATGCTTTCTATAGAGCTTCAGCAACTTCTAAACCCATCATAATGTATGAGACAAATGTAGATCGTGGCTTGTTACAACTTTGTTTCAAAGACAGCGAACCATTTTATTCAATCTACAACGTGTCAGGTTCAAAAAACTGTTTTTTCAATACATTTTTTTTACTTTGACTGTAACTCCTCAGGGTGATGTGATAGGACTTTGACATATTCAACAAACTTATGTATTTTGATCAGATAAACAACTTTGTCGAAGACATCAAAGCTCTAATTTGAAAAACAAAAAAGTTAGCATTTTTATCTCGCTATCGGTGGACCCCTCGGCAAAAATTTTGATACTAGAATATGCTCCTTGTAAAACCGAACAATGTTGCTGAAGACATCAAATGTCTATCTCTTCATCCCTGGGCGCTATTAATTTCGTACAGCTAGATTGATGTTCTGCACCACTGTGCAGTGGAGGCAAGTCCTCGGACTGTACCTGGAGGCCAAGGCCGTGTCGATGTGAGCGCTTGGGAAAACAACCACTGATGGTCCGCTCCCCTCGTGGGATTGGACCTTAAGAGACAACCACGCATGGTTGTCCCATCAGTGGAGGCAGGTCCTCTTGACGCTGCTTGGCGGCCAAGGCTCGGGGGGATCTCGATCGCCTGGTTGACCGAGATCCAAAACTCTTTCTGGATGAGGGGGCTCTGAAAAGAGCCGATTGTGGCAGCTGAACCCGGGAGCAAGGAATCGGAGCGAAGCACCAGAAGAAGCACTAGACACTCATTCTTTACATTTTTATACTATTTTATTTCTCTTCACTTATTTCTATAATTTAAAAATTATATACACTTTTCACTGCCGTCCCATCTTGACGGTCTGACAGTTTGATATCGACTGACTTCCCGGCGCATAAAGAATGCGCCCTTAAATAGGCTGACGAGCAAGCACACAAGCACGTGCTCGCGCCAGATGGAACCGCCTAGAACAGTGGTTTTCAAAGTGGTCCCTACCGCCCCCTTGGGGGCGTTGAGAGCTTTGAGGGGGGCGGTGAGCTAAACTTTGGAATTTGGGGGGCGTTGGAAGGGCTCTGGGGGGCGATGGCGTCATTTTAAAATTCACATTATCACAAATTACGGAACAACTTAGAATTGAAATGACAACGAGTACGTTCAATGCCCAACAATGAAACGATATTGAAGAACTCAGAAACCAAATTATAGCCGGGTTGAGGACAAATATCTGTGAACTCACAGAGTTGGCAAGTTTTTGACTTTCTAATTCACAATCACAAACAATTTTTTTTTAAATAGTCGAAGATGTCGTATGTATACGATCTGTATATTTATCTGGTTTTGTGAGTTTATTTTGGATTGTACTAAAAAGCATAAGTTTTGGATGGCAATGTATTCCGGGTCATATGAACTTGATAAATTTTAAAGTTTATAAAATTTCTGAAAATCTTTAAAATGTATTGTCTTAAAAAATTGCCAAAGAATCCTTCGATTGAAATCTGTGATAAAAGGCAAAAGGAGAATGCCAACATGTCAAAGGATCCTTTATTTTCAAAAGTAGGTTAATTTTTTGTGAATAATTGAAGGAAAATTTATTTAGTAATATAATTAGTAATTTTCCAAATGTTATAAGATAATTTTATTGTTTTCAAGTTTAAGGATTTGTCTTGAAAAATATTTTTTTTTAAATTCCAGTCTTGGTGTTTGAGGCAATTTGATTTTGCATTTGTTTTGAGTTAAGTCTTGCTACAATTGATGGCTACACGTTGGCCTTTCGATCTTCTCAAGTCAATTATAACAATTTTTAAATCTGCTACATTGAACTACCATATAATTTCAAAAGTTTATGGTTTCTTCTCTTTTCTTTTTAAAATTTTTTCATAAACTCTCTCAAGGGGGAGTTGAGCTAAAAAAATCAGTGAAAGGGGGCGGTGAAGGAAAAAAGTTTGAAAACCACTGGCCTAGAACATTCCATCTCGCTTTCAGTGAGAGCAGCCGCCTTGCTCTCTCGGTGTGGTCGCTTATCGGACTGAACACTGATGTTAGCTCGATAAAAAAAAATTGTTTAAGATCTACTTTAAAATTTCTAAAATCACGTAAGCAGGAACCAGAAACCAGAGGATTTTTCGGAAAATCAACTAAATCTCAGAAAGTCGATTTTTGGCCAACTTTTTATTTCGGGACGACACCAGATCTCGATGTTTTATGCATTTTTAAGTCATTAGGCATTAAAATGAAAATTTCGATTTTTCGGATTTCCTTTTGGCCCCCCTTAAGTGATTTCTGAAATTTAAGAGTCGATTTTTGACAAAAACAAATTTTTTTTCGAGAAAACATCAGATTTTTTTTTGATGCATTTTTAAGTGGTATAAAAATTGAAATTTAGATTTTTCCAATTTCCCTTTGATAATTATTGAGGGCAAACAACCGAAACTTTGAGCGCTTTGAGGCACCCCTAAATCAAGTCCGATTGAGCTAGAATTTTGCACTGGTCAGTTTTTTGGGCCAATCTTCTAAATGTTTATGGTCGGTTTTCAAAATTAGATGATGAAATTTATCCCATACTTCCATTGCCACCCTTACCTACATATATGTATGATATATATGACATTAAACATCCCCCCAAAAGAGAGAATATTTTCAAAATATAGCTAAACACTTTCTCTAAAGAAGCTTAGTGAAAAAAGGCCGGCCACAATATTCTCAGATTGAGTCAGTAAAATTAGTCATTACGTAGGTTGAAAAATCGAAGGTATTGATGAAAAATAATTTCAAACAAATTGAGTAGCAATAAATAATCCGTATAACACGGATTTTGTGATCCGAAGATTCATGAAGAATACTTTTCCAAGTCAAAGTAAAAACAATTCAAAATAAGGAGGCTCCAGATATTCGTGGGCTGGTTTTCTTTTCACTTTTCTATACTCATTTCATACGACCATTGTCAAATTTTCACTTGTACACTGTTTTGTTTCCGTTATATGCTGAAAACTTCATGAAAAGGTCATTTTTTTCTTGAGTATTTTAATGGCTTTTTTTGAGAAAACTTCTGTTTTTATAATCTATTGTGGTTGGTATTGAACGTATTTTGATTATCATATCTAATCCTACATGATGAAAATATGTTGCATGATGAAGCAATTTATATTCGGTGTCAAATCTTATATCAAGGATAACTCGAGAACGAATCAGGTAAATGGAACAAAATCTGGCATGGGAGGAGGACATATGGATGCAAGAAATGTTTCCATGAACGTTTAAGACTCCTTTCTCTTTCCAGTAGTGGGAAGATAGAAAGATGGAGATACAATATTTTTTGAAAAATTACAGAACTTTTAAAGCAAATAAAATCAAATTTGGCATGGAAGGGTAGGTCGAGTACAAGAAATGACTCCTTGATGGTTTGAGACCACTTCCTCCTTCCAGATAGAAATTGGCAGATAGGCAGAAAAGCAGGGGCCACCCATACAATTTTTTAAATAACTCGGAAACTCTTCGAGTAAGAAGAACCAGATTGGCGAGGATATATCTTACTTTCAGGAAACAAGAAGGGAAAAGGTCACCCTTAAACATTTTAAATAACTTCGGAACTGTAGGAGAAATGGAAGGCAATATGGTATAGAAGCGAATTTTAAAACAAGAAAAAATCGTCCAAGAGTTCCAAAAATTATATCTTTGGATTTTAAATATTCCTTGATTCTCGCAGAACATTTCATATAAACAAATCTTTAACCTAACTTTTACCCCAGAAAAGATATTCAAGGTTATGTTTTCAAAACACTTTTTTAATTTAAGCGTTTTTGACAGTTCATTTAATTGCTGTTTAACCGTAGGATGAAAATAAAAAAATCACGAAGAACTTTTTTAAATAATTTTCATTGAATTCAGGTTTTTTATTTTGAAAAAGTTATAACTTTTTAATGAAATACTTTGCTTCTTGACATGCTACCAAAAATATTAGCTTTAGAATAGGCAAAACCAATAATTAAAGAGAAATTTCATTTCAAGCTTATTTTAATTTTCTGGAAGATTTAATACGTAAACATTTCTCCTTCCATATAGATATCAATACAAAATTGAAACGCGTTGCGCTAAATCAGGAATCAACCAAATCATCTCTTATTTTACACTGATGCTCAATGACTCAAAAAACATCGAAAAAACATATGTGTGCAAAAATTATTTTTTTGCAGCGATCTAGTGGTCACTCATATACAATTTTCATAACAATTCGAGAATTAATAGGGAAAAATGGGACCAAATTTCCCAAAGGAGAGCAAACGGAGCCAAATGAGGCATGTGACTTAATTTTGTAACGAATATTTTTTCTGGAATTGGAATAGGAAAAGGGAGGAGTCCTTAATTCGGTGAAATAGCATAAGGGAGAGTTATAGAAAACAGTTCATATAACTAAAAAAAAATGAAGCAATTAACACAAGAGCCATCATTTAGGATTAAAAAAAATTGTTAAAAAAAACAATTTTTAAACACGGTAAGAAAATTTAATAAAAAACAATCCATTTCAGAACATTTTAATTAATCAGTTAACACTCAAGTTGCAGATTTTTTTAAGAGATTAACTGAATTCTTTTGATATTAAGTCCAATATGTTGTACAAATAAATAAAAAATAAAAAAAAAACATCACAAATTTCATTTATTTTGGAAAGGTGTAGCAAAGCACATCGGGTCAGCCAGCTGAGAAAAAAAATAGGAAATAGTGAAACTATATCACACTTAGAAAAAAAATGGATTATTGATAACAATTCAGATTTCAATTCATATGCTAGCTTATGAACTTTCAGAATTCTAAACTCAAAATTTTTAATTCAATTTCAAACAAAGACACTTTTAAAAAGGGAAGAGTGAAGAGACATGTTATCTGGGGCGACTTGATTCCTCAGCCATATCTCGAAATCAGAATGTACTACAAAGATCCGAATGTTCTAGAAAAATTTGCTTAATGCAGAAAAACATCTATGCTGTTACCTCAATAAATTTTAATTTTTTTTTTGTTTAAAATGTTTGCCTACAAAAATAATAATAAAAATATTATTTTCAATATGTTAATCGTTCTAGTATTATATGAACTTCAAAATGCCATATTCTCAGAGCAATGGTAATTTTTCAGATTTTTGTTTGAAGAAAGTTTTGTAAAATTATCGTTATGGGTTAAGTCCTGATCCCTTGAGTTCCAAGATACAGTTTTTCTTCTAAATACACAGATCGTGATCATCATTTAGCACGAGATTACTGAAAATAAAAAAAAAACAATTTTTGTTATTAAATAACAAACATACATTACGGTGATTAATCCATTTAGCTTGAAAGTTTGTCCGGTTTATCATTCCGGATTTCATTGGAAAATGACCGGATTTCTTCACTTTTTTTTGTTAAATTTGAACAAATTTTATTTTTAAAAAAATAATAAAAAGCTTTTCGGAAGCCTTAAATACAATCTAAATTCTGTTGGTGAGTTTTGATGGAAATTTTTTTTTCAAGTTTGTTTTTGTTGAGTAATTTCTTGGTTTTACAAAATTTGCCTGGATATTTCGAGTTTCTTTGGTTTTTACCAAAAGTTTTGTTTGTGACCAAATCTATTGTATATAATGTGTGTTAAATTTCCTTTAATTATTTTCAATTATTGTAAATCGTAAAATATTGAACCATCCTAGTATAAGAAAAAAACATACCAGTGAGTTACCGAATGAACTGTTTTGACACGGTAACTCACCAACCAGCTGACCAAAGCAATAACAAAGTCAGCATAAATCAGTCAAAATAAATTCTCGTGGCAGCAACATCGTCTCCGTGTTGTTTGTTCCGTCGGTCGAGTAAATTAATAAAGTATTGTTTTATTCGTGAAATTCGGTGTATATTTGCGTTTCCAAATCGCATCCGAAACCCGTAACGACAAATATTGTGCTGTGCGACGAATTGTGGACCGATTAAGTGCACAACAAAACCTTCCTCCTGACCCGTCGGCAGTGGAGAAGCTGCGAACAAAGCGCTAATTGATTGGCTCACCCGAGGTGTACCCGCTGCTGTTGCTGTTCATTGCTGTGTCACGGAAGCAGCAAATGGTAAAGCCTCCGATTAATTTGAACCCGGTAAGCTACCCCCTGAATCCTCAACAAGTTTCATCCGTGGGATCAAGTATAATTCTAATTTTAGGCGCATTGAAATTTGAAAGTGTCAGAAAGTTCTAAAGATGGTGAGTGGCTATTATTTTTTTTAAAGATATGATGAGAACAAGAAAATGGGATCAACTCTCCCCATTCACCCCTGATGTTTACAGACAGCATTCAAAATCATTGATCAAAATCTGTGCTAATAATTACAATATTGATTGCTATTTAAATTTTAAAAAAATACGTAGAATTTCAATTAAAACTACGAATTCAAACTCTCGATAGTGCTTTAAAACTGACTTCGGATTCCAAATGTGGGTTTACATTTTAGAGTAAGCCTGCCCGGATTTGTCCGAGTTTGCCCAGATATTGAATACAAAATTTGGGTTAAATCCGATCCGGCCCGGTTGCCCGGATTCCAATTGAAAAAGTCCGGATTTTGTCCGGATTTCATCACTTTATTCGTTAAAATCAATCTAAAATAATTAATAATTTAGGGATTTTCGGAACGCTAAAACACGATTAACATCTGCTAATAAGTTCTTATGAAAAAAAGAATTTTTGCAAGTAATTTTTTCTTGATTTTTGTTGAGAAATTACTGGGTTTTGACCGAATTTGCCCAAATGTTTCCCGGATTTTGGCAACCTTATTCTAGAGTTGATAGTTGTTTTCGACTGGCAAAAGTGTATAATAAATAGTTTATAGATTTTTTCTAGAGTATGTACAAAAATTTCATTCCACATCCTAATGTTTCACCTTTGGATTTTACTACGAAACATTGATTCACTTTTCGAATTCCAAAATACAATATAATTCATAATTGAATATTCAAACGTTCAATCTCAAAGTTGAAAAACATGAAGTTTCGGATCACAATTTTATGCCTAATTATTTTCAGATTCTGGTTTTATTGGACTCTAATCCGTCCCAGATTTTTTTAACCAGTTAGAGCTCTTGAAGTGTCAATATGAAACTCTCGACTAAATCCCCAATATCTCTCTAATTTCTCAACCGATTTGTAGAAAAATCATAGTTCAGGAAACCTCGTAATGTGACTTAAATATGTTTTTTTTTTTTTTTTTTTTATGGCGTTTAAATAGCTCGGGGAGCTGACGCTGGAAATGAAAATTAGAATAGTTTGGAGAAGAAAATTTAAAGTTTAGAGAAGGCAGCGTAGAATAGTAAGCGATCTTGAGACGTTGGTTAAACCATCAAGCACTTCATTATATCCATGGAATATGGATAAAATGCAGTTCAAGATAATAAACCAACCCCTCCCGATACCAGTTGGAGGAAGGACATGGGCGGGTTCGAGACTGGCCTCTACATACTCCCCACGCATCTAACTACATTTAATTTTTGTGTTATTAAAGGAATCATTTTAACTTATCTTATATGTTTTTCCTTCCTTCGTCGTCGTCTGTTGAACGTCTGCTTCGTGTCTCCGCCCCAATTCCACTGGTATGTGTGATGGGTTTCGTGATAGTTGTCTCGGGGTCCAGTCATCATATGACTCCGAATCGTATGCGCAGGGGTATATGAAAATAAAAGAAAGAGAAAAGGAGAGGAAAGAGAAATATAAAGGAAGGAATTAGTTCTTGCATGAAGTAATTGAAGTGTTATTTGCTGTTTTTCCCTAATTTTTTGCCTTTCATTTTCTAAATTTTGAAATTTTTGTTTTTCTTTTTAGAGTTTTTCCATTTCATTGCTAATCATACTATTTTACCAAAATATGGATGTGAGAGTTTGTTTTGCTTTTTGGAGCAAGCCTATTTCAAACTAATAAAAATTCTAGCTCAAATTAATAGTAGAAGTAAGCTACCTTATTCCTATCACAACATCACAAAATCATGAAAATTTACCAGAATATGGATATAAGAGCACATCTTACCGTACCCTACCTACCTCACATAGTTGAATGTTAAAATCCATCATAACTTACAAAAAATCTACATAGGGGTTCTATTAAAATATACCGCATGCCTATTGTAAAATGCCCGAAATCAGTAATTAGGACTACCTACTCATTGTTATTCTTCAAAACCGTACATTCTAATATATACTTCCATAGATGAATTTCAAACTAAACCGAAAAACGTAAAGATTTGCTAAAAATGAATAATTAAATAAAAAGCAAAAAAACGTCTTACCAAATGAAATATAACATTTTCCAACAACAGCATTCCCATCCAATGAGCCTCTAGTTCTTGTAAAATGCTTGATTTAAGAATAAGCCAACGAAATTCATAAACCGCAAATACACACTTACTAGAGCATTGGGGAGGCGAATACCATAACCTTTACCTAACATCGTAATACTTTTCACACGTTTTCTCTATTTTTAATTCTACAAGACTAAACCATCTAACTACCTAACCAAACGAATTATGCCCTATTGAAAGTATCAACTTTTATTATGGTAAATTGTGATACTTTCACTACCAAATGTTGCGATTGTTCTGCGGAAGGGAGGGCAAGTGTTTCAACTCCCATTCATCTTATCAACATGGATCATGAAAAAAATAGACATCTTTGAACCTACTGCTGAATTTAAACTAAATAAAGATGTCCAGCTCCTCTTCTAATTTAGGCCATATTATGACACCATGTTTAACAAGATTGTGTGTAACGACACTGTCAGGAAAATGATGGGTTGATCCATCATTTTCACAAACATACACACCGCAGCCGTTAACCCATTGCAACTTAGGGTACGGCGTAATGTGACTTAAATATGTTTATCAGATAATCAGAAAAAACATGCTTCGGCAAAAAACTAGAAACCAGATACCAAATGTCCGAAAAAAATTCTCTTAGTGTCTAAGGAAGCTGGAATTAAAAGTTATATCATGCGCATGAGGATAAATGTTTGAAAAAAAAATAAGAACATGACCTCAAGAAATGTAAAAAAAAGTGGTAAAAACCCATACTCAATCAACCGTCAAAATTGTTTCAGTTACAGTAGAAATTTTTAAAAAAGTTTATTGGAAAGTTTACATGATTTGACCCATTTCCGCATCTTAACATATTGTGGACCAACCGCGAGATATCTCTTTTTTCGCTTGACGCTCTTCACTGAAAAATATAACTTAAATGTGATACATTTTATAAAGAAACTTTATTCTACATAATTGTGGAGAACACATTAGATAACTCGAAATTTGAGTAATTTGGTCTAGTTGTTTCTGAGATGGAAAATGCCAAATTTAGGTGTTTTCGGCGTTAGATTTCTTTGCGATCATTAATGTGTTAAGATTCTCAAAATATGAACACAGACTTTTTGACAAATTTTTCAGAATCAGCTGTTTTTCGAATTTTTCACCAATTTGCAGTTTATGACATTTTATAATACTTGAATTCAACTTAACACTGGATATTCACACAATATTTTGGAAATTAAAATTGATCATTTGAGTTACATTACAAGGTTTCGAAAACTATTAATTTCGTACAAATCGGTTGAGAAACAAGAGAAAAAAGGCGATTTTAGCGAGGAGTGTCAAATTGAAACTGAAGGTTTGATTAGGGAGTTTTTTGTCTAGGAGTCTGGAGGAGTCAGAGAGCGTCCATAAAAAAGTAATGATTAAAAATTAAAGATTTCATGAATTCATTGGGGGTTACAGAATTTTTTTTATTTGGATGCACCCGAATAAAATTGCAAGCCGCCAAATTTGCAATAGTGTCATATTGACGCTCGGATTAGGGTTAACTTAATGGATCATTATGATTTTTTTCTCCATCAGCTCGTTTTTGACAGTAAAAAGTTTCCTTAAAATACTAAGGTCAACACCAGAGTATGTTCTGTACCTAATATTGTTAGAAATGTTTATCCAAAAACTGACGATTTCTGACAAAAGCATTCAAAACAACATTTAAATTTAAAATTCAAGCAATTGTTTCAGAATTTTTTGTTATAATTTTGGTTCTGGTGCATTCGATTTCATGAAATAATTCTAGTCTAAACTAACCATTTTTAATCCTTGAAATGACGTAAATATCTCAAATACTAGAAGTCGTAGATTTGAGGACATTGGAATTTTATCAAAATAGTAAATGTGCTGTTACTAAGAACAATTTAAACAATACACAATTTTAACAATTATGCAATGACGTTCATGAATTTCACTTACAAATTCCATAACATCATCCAGAATTCCGATATCCGGCGCCATTGCTTTCACTTACCAACACAACTCTACAGTCATCGCAATTGGCCAAATAAGCTCTTGCACACAAAAGCGCCACCATTCAGACAGCCAGGTGAGTCAAGGTAGCAGCACGCGTGGGCATTTTTCACCACCCACACTGAAATGGAACAGGACACGACGGAAACGCAAAGAAAATGTACGAAAACGAAGACAACTACTAAACCAGCTGCACTTTCGCACAGGAAAGAAAATATTATGAATGGACGAGTTCGACTTCCCACTTTTACCACTTACTTTCCCACATTCCGAACCCGAAAACCCAAAGGAATCCACCTCGGGAAAATTGCCCCCCGGAATAGGGATGGCAAAGGTTAGAGGATAATTCAATATTGGCACCAGCAGGAGTAGCACTAGTAGTACCTCTTGACTTTTCCAACTCTTTTCGGTTCCATCTTTTCCTAAGTGGGAGTAGCAAAATAGTTGGGGATGAGGGTGAAAATCAGATTTCTCAAGACTTGAGATTCGATTTTCCTCTTGTTTTCGTGTTCACAACGAAGCCGAGCACTTTAGCAGCAGCGGCAGCAGTGAAGGAGTTCATTATATGGGTTCAGAAGGGAAAAAAAATCTTCCCACTCTCACTCTCGACCAGATATTTTTTCTTTGAGGAAAGTCTGACTAAAGTTGATCGACTATAAGTATGGGAAAAGGAATCCACAAAAATATTTTTTTTTTCGGAGCTCACCTCATCAACTTCCCGTTTCCGTTTCGTTCAAGTAATTTCCGACCGATGTTGGTTTAAATCAAGCTCTTCCGGTGGCGTTTGGTTCCAGAGCGAAATCGATGTCGAGTTTTCCTCTGGCAGCACGTTTTCCAATAATATCAGAAGGCAGGCGTAGCAGAGAATCCGACCCCAAAATACCACAAACAGGCACTAATAATAAGATCCACACTCCCCCTTCTTCGAGAAACACCTCAAAACAAATCGCCACACCGAGATTTGTTTGAAAACATTTGCACTATTAATATCACACTGTGTTTGGTGGATGCCCGGTTATTATTATCGTACTTCCACTTTATTTTTAAAGTTTCACGCTATTTATTCTCCACGCGTCGCGATATTATTGGAATATATCGGAATAAAAATAAAACCCCCCTCTTGCTGGGTAGCGCTCAGAGTCGTCTAGTTGAGTCGAGACGGCGAGGAGGCCAAATAACCTTACACTGGCACTCTGCTTGCTCTTGCGACTGGCTTTGGCGAGCACTCTGCTCTGTGGGGCCTGGCCTGGGATGTCGGGAACCAATCGACCTGCCGTCAGCACTAATACCAACAATAAGAGCAAGAACACCAGGCTGGCAGTCAGAAATCGTGTGCTCTATATAATTGAACCATATACAACAACACAGCCTCACGAACACACACACTCGGCTGCTCTTCTTTCAGCTATTTAGTAGACTCCGTGGGGCACTCCGAATCTACTAACAACCCTTCTTCGTCTCACACCTCACCAGAGCTCTGAGATGCGCCTCATCAAACTCACTACTTAGCTATAGGTATGTATTATGATCCTGCTGCGAGAGCACACACTCGCGCGTCCTTCTCCTCCGTTCTTCTCCTCGCTCAGATGACAATCCAACAGAAGAAGAAAAATCCTCCGATAATTATCGACGTCGGCGACCACCACTGAGAACAGAAGAAAAAACAATCCGTTTCAAGAGACCAATAGCACTACACAAAGGCGACCGACGACAACACGGGCACGAGCACCAGCGAAGGCGACCTCTTCAAAGAACGACGACGGCACAGTAGCAGCAGCAACGATTTGACCTCTTGCATTATCGGACGCGAATCGTGGATTGACGGCCGAAGTCGAACCAACATCACGGCACAGTCTGCTCCTCGCACGCAAAGCGACAGGAAAAACCGATCGTCGATCGGGGAGGAAAATCTCATCCCTTTTTCCGAGAGGTCCTCTTTGCTTGAGAAAATCTCTCACACACTCTCTGTCTCTTGAAACTCAACCTTCTTAGCACCAACACAACCCAACAGCTGTTCGAAGGAAAAACAGAAGCGACGAAAAAAAACCATGGAAAACGTGTGATGGCATTTTCCTTTAGCCAGCTAATGGGCCGAGCGCCGCCACATGCCGAGACTCAAAACATGATACCTACCTAGCTACAGCAGTGCGGCGGCTGCCGCCGGGCGGCGAGAAAACGAATCACATGTTTGTAGTTGAGTGAACGGGGAGAGAAAACAAATGACGGCGACCATCAGCAGCAGCAGGAGGATTCGTCGTTTTCCTTTTTCGCGTGCTAGGGGTAATTCGATGATGACTCCTTCACGACCGAGTCGGTCGGTTTAGCTACTGTTATGGTTCTCTTTTCCTAAAAAGTAAAACGTGAGGAAAGGAAGGTGGGAAAACAGCGAAAACGGCTTGCAGAGGATCGGATAAGCGTTTTCCAAATCAGTGTTACCATCGAATCCTTTCGACTTATAATCTATAGAACGAAAGTATTCATTTGTTACTTATCGGCGTAATGAGTGCGAATTCTTTTCACATAAAAGTTCTGTAATGACATGATAATTCTTTCTAGGTAACCCTCGCGTAAATCGCGTTTTGGGTATGTCCTTTTGATAAAATCAATCGTTTCATTTTTGTTTAGAGGTTAGGGCTGAGGCCTTCCGTAAGGTAGTGTTCGTAAAGAACTGTCAATACATCCTTAAAGATTGTCCCATAATGTCTAAGCACGATTTTGATACAACCCGGAAAAACGCAAAAAAATATCGTGATGTACTTCTCTTCTGAGTCAGTTGTCGAAAATGGAAAAAGTAAACATTGGAGAGGTCCAAAATGCGATTCGGATGTACGGAGAGGAGAAAAGCAACTTTGTGAACAAACAAAAATCTGACCAGAAACCGGATCCGATGGACAAAACTTTGGACCGGAAAGTTATGTGTGCTAACTGCTAACACCAGTAGGAAGACTGCCTCAGTTCGGGATGTGACCAATAATGTGGGATCCCCTCGTAGTACTATCCATCATGCTAAGGTAAGATTGGGTCTAAAGACATACATGCAGAAGAATCACTAATCATCCACAGCCAGAACCTAAGTTTAAGTCCTGAAGAATAATAAAAACATGTTATCATTCTTCTTCTCTTTGTTCATGCTTTTAATAATATTAACCTAGAGACATTGAAATAATTAAAAACATAAAATGGTCGGGCCTACTGTGGACCAGAGAACGCAGAGACGTCAAGAACAAGGGGAAAGAAGAAGCGTGGACCACCAGTACCATTCGCTCCGAGAGACATCGCAGTGGAAGCATGTGCTAAAAAAGTGCTCCTTGTGGATAATGGAAGCTACACACTACCAAAAAAATCAGGAAAATTACATCACATATGATGTAAATAAAAAGAAGCATCACATATGACGGAATTTTCCGTGCCAGGTGAATATTCAACGTTCAATAAAATTAAGTACTGTAATATTGAAGAGCATGTAATATTAAAATGCATGTAACAAAAAAAGAACTGAATTTTCCGATTGGTTAGAATTCTTTTTCTTCTTTTATTTGTTTTGTAATTTGGGGATTTTCTATGAATGAATAAAACAAAAAGCAGCAACATAGAATTGTCACATTATTTGTATTGATATTATTGATCAAATCGTTGCTTATAATTAGCTAAATGTTCTTCTTAACATTATCATCATATAACACAACATCACGTATAACTATTAGCACTTAATTACAACTTTACTGATTGAAATCAGCACCATTCGTTAAAATAGATTTAACGCCCACACTGTTGGGCTATCTCGGGAATTCCTTTGACGTAACCATGTCTTTTGACGACATTTTAAATCGTCTCGATTACGACCTCTACCACCATCGCCTACACGACTAAGATCACCAACAACATGCCCTACTTGCAGCGCCTATCGCGAACCATTTACTGGATACTTTGAACACCTAAAAACGAAAATTATTTAGCATATTTTGCTTTATTTTAAGATCCACTCAAAGTACTTACCGATACGAATAAATGAACAACACAGCAGTGCAATATGGCAGCGAAAATGACCCACAAGTGACGAACGAACTTACGGCGGGATCGGAGTGATACCATCGATACGGCCGCAATGTTCGTTAGAGTTTCTGGTCCAGATTTAGGTAGCGATCCTTTCAGGGCCATCGTTGTCAACCAAGTGAAGGCTGAAAAAGGAAACAAAATAAATTTTTCATTAAATTATCCTATTAATATGAAACTAAATTGTCTTTACCTCTGGAAATTCTCCTGCCTGAAACCTCTTGAAACAAGTGATGCACAAATTGTGATGTGTTTGTTTACTGTTTGTCTGCAGCAAATCGACTAAAACCAAGAAAGTCTATCGCTGCGCTCTCGTATTTTGTCATTTAAAAAGCGAATCTGTCTTAATGTCGCGGAACTCGACTGATGAACCAAATTAATGCAGAATGTTATGTAAAAACGCCTTTTCGGTTGGTTTTATTTTACGTGTTATTATAACATTCAGTCTAATTTAATTTTACGAGAAAAAAAATCTTTGCTTATACACGTTTTGTTACTTTCATTTTAAATTTCAGTGCTGTTAAGAAATCACCATTTCTAAGAATACATCGAAAATCGTATTCATTGTCATGTAATATTCATAAATTTCGTTTTCAGTGTTCACACTATGATATAAATTTGTAAAATTACATCTTATATGATGTAAACAAAAAGAAGCATCATAAATGACGGAATTTTACATCATGAAAACGTGTTCTGTGTCATGTGATATTAGTGTGATTCAAATTTGAGTGCTGTTAATGGTTCAACCTTTTTGATTTTGTAAATTTACATTATGAATTCGCGTTCAATGACGTGTAATATTAGGGATTTTCAATTTCAGCGCTCTTAAGGATTCAGATTTTTTTTCTGTGTATGCAATATGCCCCATCCTTCAGCGGCTGGAAATGAGTTACTTTGCACACGGAATTCATTAAATTCTTTAACAATGGTAACCATCAACAGCATTATCAAACAAGGTTCTATATCTGGAGAACTAGAAATAATTTGATATTAAAAATGTTAATATTTGCTTTATTGATTTCTTTGTATTACCATTTCTGGTCATCGACTAAGGGTAAAGCGCCTTTACCCGCTCTTAAAAGTTAAAAAGGACAAAAAAACATTAGAACAAAAATCCTTTTAAGGTCTTTGAGAGCTCGAAAGTTTTATTTTTGGATTGTATTTAGTCAGATACAAAAGTATTTGACTTATCTAGTTTTAAGTAAAATCCGTATAAAATAAATAAAACGAATTATGTTTTCTTAACAGAATGAACAAGTTAAAGAATTCTTTTCAAAATCCACAAGCAACATTTTTATGATAGAATTAAATAATTGGCAAAAAAAGTTATATATATAACCTAATTATCAATGATACTTAGCTTAGTGCAGCTACATAGGGCTATTGCTACACACACATTCAAGAGGTCTGTTGGACACACATCAAAAGTTTTTATTAGCGGCAAAAGCAAAATTTATCTAAAATGTAGTATTTTCTGGGGATGTATGCTAAAAAAGAATTATTTGTTATATTTCGAATCATCCGCTAACAAATGGGAATAGTTTTGTTGATATATGATTGAAGATTAGTCCGGGAACAAGCTGAGCAAAATTCAAAAAAAAAATACCAACCATCTATATGAGGCACTAAGAACGGTTCCACAGATTTTCTGTAGGCAGACTGTGGTCTATCTCATTGAATTTTCAACCAGGAAGATGAAGTTCAAAGCTTGCATCGTTAAATTGAGTAAAAAGTTCTAGCAATATGCATTTGGCTTCCACCAAAACTGGTCGAACCCATCCCAGAATCTTCGTTTTTTCAGCGTTCCTTACTCGAAATCATAAAAAGAAACTTAACAAGTAAACATGTATACTAGCTTTCTAGAAATGTGCTCTACTACAGAAATTTTTCAATAGAATTCAAAATTTTTCAAAAAGAACTAACTTTCTTCCGTAGAGTCGTATTCATTTTTCTTGAAGCTGCCACTTTTGTTTGCCCAACGGCTTACTTTTTATATTGCACTGGCAGCTAAGCCCTATTTCTTAAAATTTCATCAGTTTGCATTAGGAAATGAAACAGAAACGCACCACCTAATATCACCTTAAAATCACTTTTTTCAACTGCAGTTAATATTCGTACATTCAGATTTTTTAACATAAACGTGCACTCTGATATTTGGTAACTTCAGGGCATTCGTTTGTTGCATAAATAATGGATGCCTTTCCGGATGATATTTCACCGGTATTACGCAGGTGGAATCTTCTAAACTTTATCCCAGCCTTCACTTCAATACTTTTTTCGACAATTTTATGTCATTTTTCCGATGTTAAATTTAAAGTTTGATGAAATTTTCACGGACGAAGAGAAAAACGTGTGCGGTTGGCAAAAGTCATCGCCTACTTCGGGAAGTAGAGAGCCTAAAGACATAGAAGCAGAAGCTCGGAAATTGTATGATCGACTCCTGTTTGGAAAAACGGTATGTTATCATCGACGACGAAACCTATTGCAAGTTTGATTACAAAACGCTTCCGGTGACCATTATTACACTGTTCAGGATGGCTAAATGTTGGCGAGATCGAGACATGATTTTTCACAACAACAAAAATCGATGAAAAAGCAATGATTTGTCAAGCCATATGTAAGTTTGGCACGCATTCTGATTCGCTCGTGAACATTGACACAATGATTACAGATGATTACGACCAAGAGTGCCTGAACCGTCTCCTTCTGCCTGTCATGATCCTTAAGCATGATCACACTGTTTCAGCCTGATTTTCCACCAATTCATCACTCACAAGACACGATGGCTTGGTACCGTCCCAACAAAGTCCAGGTCGTACCGAATAATATGAATTCGCCAAATAGTCTTCAAGCGAAACCGATTGAAACTTTATGGGCCCTTACAAACTCGACTTTGAGAAAATATGTGAAGCCTGCAGATTCTTTCGAAAACTCTGCAAAAGACTGAAAAAAGTTGTCAAAATCATCACAAATCAGTATGTGTTGAAGCTAAGAGCAGTCCTCGATCAAAAACTTGATCACAGGCCAACGATTGACTGGAATCTATTTTTTTTATTGATTCACCGAAAAAAAAGACTACATATAAATAAAGCACATAAAAATGAATAAAATTGGTTTTGCTCCTTAATTGTGTTCATACTGTTCATTTTAGATAGTGCTTAGACATAATGGGACACCCTATACTCTTGGTAAATTCACGTTTAAGTTATTGAAGTTTATTGGCATAGGATGATCTCGGCGTATAATTGCAACTGGCGCAGTTCAGGGGGTGCGCTAAAAGGATTTTGTGTATAAAAAGAAGCCTATTTGAGAAAATAAAGTTTATCCAGACTTTCCAGAACGTGTTGGCTGTTTTCTCTCCTTTCCACTCTTTCTGAAAGTGCTCCTTGCTGATTCTCTCAACACAGGCACACGGTTGGCTACTCTGATCTCTGGTCAAAATTCCCATCCGATACTGCAATTGCGCTTTACCAATGAATGGAAGGCCATAGTTGTATTAGCGCGCTTCATCGCATACTCTTTTACGAATCACAGTAGAGGCTGAGAAATATATCAGCCTCTACTGTCCCGATTCGAGACTTGAACTCTCGTATAACAACTTGTGATCATGCCTTTACTGGTGGGCCCGCTCTTTTAGCAATACTTTCGTGTGCTCCACCGCTATTCGAATCCACACAGCGTGCCCAAAACTACGGATTTTTCCGCACATCAACGGATTTCTCCCTAGATACGCAGTAGATATTGTTATTGTTTCATCTCGGAATGCTTTACAGCTGGGTTCGGACACACTCGACTTAGATGCATCCCAACGATAGAGTCATCCTTCACCGGTCGCGGACTGGTGATGGTTCCAACTCCTCTGCAGGCCAGTCATAATCTGGGTCATATCCTCTGGACAATATTGTCGGTTGTCGTGTCAGGTCCACAGGCGGCAGCATGTTCGTGAACACCACGTGCTACGCGCGCGGCCTCTCGACTGGGCAGGTTTTTTTTAAGTTGTTAACCACGGTTGGTACACCCTAGCTAACGGATTGTATTCCAAGGCACGGCGAGTCATCGCGCCCCCCAGTTTGCTAGTCTGGGTCCATGGGAACAATGAGATAACTCGTGATGTACTCCGTATTCCCTAAACTCCACCTGGGACCGCAGACCTAGTTCCCATCGCGAACTGTTTAACACACTATCCTTCAATAGTAGAATGTCTTTATGATAAGAGGTCGGGTCTCTCCTCTTGCTCTGCGAAGTAGTTCAACCTCTCCGTGGTGCAGAGTGGAAACGTGTCTACAGACTTGTCACCTGTAGGCGTACGGCCGAGAGAACTACACGTCACACTTGGTGCAGTCAGCCCGCCGACGAGCTGCGTGCCGAGTGTGGCACAAACGTGGTGCGACTGGGTGCCTTGGTACCAGTGCTCAGTTGCAAGAGGGAGGGGTCGTAACGTGTATCGGGTAGTCGCGACCCCGATATGTGGGACGACCAAATGTTCGAGCGGGTTTTGATCGATCTGCCTTTTGGGGAGGTTGCTGGCCCCGATTCGCGGATACGATCGACTCACGGACAGAGTGGCCTTGTGCCGTAACATGTGGCGCCCAGTGGATGGGCCTCAGGATGAGTCTCGAAGAGTTGAGACGGAGAAATATTTGGATGTGTGGATATCACCAGACCCGAGGAGAGGCAAGTTGCTCTCGTCTCGAATTGGGTCAAGAGACGTACTGAAAGAGGGCCCTCAAGACACGAGAAGAGGCGTGTAGAGACGTCTTAAATTGTGTCAAGAGGATGAGTGTGAGAGGGTCTCGAATAACGAGGAGAGGCGGGTCAAGACGTCTCGAATTGTGGCAAGAGACCGAATGTGAGACTCGAGTCACGAGTAGCGGCGAACGGATAGCTGTCCCGTGAGTCGTGAATCGTGACATCAGAGTGGACGATGATTGCTGGTGTAGTACGAATAAATGAGTATGGCCGTGGAGCGCTTTGCGGGAGTATGGTCTTCCCATCACGGGTATATCCTTTGTTGCAGGTCCGGATGGGAAATATGGCCAGAGGCTCAGGTGGACTTTATGGCGTAGGGGTACATGGTATCATGAGTCGTCCAATTGCACCCATGGACCGAGAGTAGCAAACTGGGGGGACGCGGTGGCTCGCCGCGCCTTGGATTGCAATCCGTAAAAAGGATTTACCACCTGGGTGATCAACTAATAAAAAAAAAAGATCGTGGAATTGCTCTAGGCTGGTAGTTCCACCTCCTCGTAGTCCAGGACGGAAACGTGTCTACAAGTCCGCCGTATTGCAGATGTACGGCCAAGAGAACTATTACTGAACCTACTAGAGGCCGTCGACGGGTCTGCCAAACTCGCGCGGAAGAAGTGGTGCACCCGGGTACTCAGGTACCAGTACTCGAGTGTGAGGATGAGGGTCCAACACGCGTTCGGGGGGTCATGGCCCTGAAATGCGGACGTGACTGGAGGGAGAGCAATCTCCAACTCGTTTTGCGTTTCGGTGGGTATAGACCCGACTCGCAAAACGAGTAGATGTGCAAAGTGGTGGCCAATGGTGGGCCCATCACTTAGGAACGTGTTTAACACGTCAGTGTCAGTAATGCACAGTATGCCGGCAGTGTCAGGGTTTGACACACGTTTCGGGAAGTGATGCGCCTAAACAGCGAGTGCGACCTGATGAGGGCGGTCTAAAGCTCGATTTGCGCTTCAGGGAGTTAAGCATCCGACTTGAAAATTGATTAGTTGTGCTGAGTGGTGACTTAAGTCAACACTACTTGAGAGTTCGGAGGAGTCTGAGTTCTACACGTAGCTTAGGAGGCTTGCCTCCTGATCCGCGTGTTCGAACAGAGAAAGTGTCGTCGACAACTCGCATAGTATTTCTGGACTTCCTGGACTAGATCCACAAAGATAGTAGTTGTGCTAAATGGGGACCTTTTTAGCACGATGAGATGTCGGATCCTAACTCGTCAGAGGAGGGGCTGCGCATGGAGTTGTGTTAGAATGAGGTATTTGCTGAGAGAGGATTCGGTAACGAGTATTGCCTTGGAGCGCATTAGCGCGAAATGACCTCCCACTATATCAAACAGTTCTAGTCAGGAACAAAGGTCAGTGGCCCCAGGTGGACTTTATGGCCTAGGGGGTACAGTGTTCCTCAGCATTGTACCATGAGTCGTCCAATTGCACCCATGGACCCAGAGTAGCAAACTGGGGGGAGCACTGCGAAGACGATAAAGTGTTATCCCCGCAGCTTCGATTGTTGGGAACCGCACTACTCAGATACTCTCCGAAGGGTGAGCATCCACCCACGAACGCGGCGTTCCCACGGCATCCGCTACGCAGAAGATGTTGGCTTATTTTTGTAGCTTCAAACCGTGGGGTCGGATGCACTCTACTCGACAACCCCCGTCGATGGGGTCACTCTACTCCGACCGTTGTCCGGTCTTCTTGTACTCCTTTGGCTGGCAACCCTAGGATTTAAGACAAGCGGCTTTAACTGTCCGTCGTTGCCAGATCGAGAGCGGATTGTCCTGGACTCGCGCCTGTCACGACATAAATTCGGGACTTTGAACGCTACGGCCCGGATGTTTCCCGACAGAAACGACTGTGCTGGTTTGGCAAAATCACAAGCAAACATGTTCAAACCGGTAGTGATACTCTAGAAGCAACAGTGACCAGTTAGGAACTACGTCATGTAGAAATCCATCTCACCATGTTTTCGATCCACCGATATCTTCCACCAACAAAACAGGAATGGGCATGAGTCCTGCCACTACATCAGCCGCTACCGAAGTAAGGGTTCGGTACCAGTTTCTGCAGGATACAATTCCTGTTCAAGGTTGCCACACCGTATCGTAGAATACACGGGGTCACACTCGACATGACCCTATTTTTGCTGCAATGGATCGCTGATTTGTTGGACATGATACGCGTCAGGGCAGCCTTTGCCATTGTTGATCTTTTGTATGCGTACTGTTGCGAGAAGCTGAACTTCCTCCGTGGATTGGCTTGACCCTCGACATGTTTAAACGAGATTAAGCCTCGACGTATTCCACAGCACTGAGACCAGTATCGATCCTTGTGGAACTCCCTCGCTGGTCATATTTGGAAGTTGGCGGTTATGGAAGTAGCACTTCACCATCGTACAAAAATATGCCGGTATAGTCATACGGATGAGCGACGACCCAACCGCTGCTCAACCGACGCTGTTGAAGGAGTCTTCGCGTCGAGCGTCACTACTGGTCAAAATCGGTCTCCCCTTTTCTTCGTCAGCTTGGTTTTGCCTGCTACATCGATGACAGTCCAAATAGCATTCACTGTAGTACGGCTTTTCCGAAACCTCAACAGTTTGTCGGAGAGAACGTTTTCCGTTCTCTGTATATAACTGGATCCTTCTTTAGATTACCTTCTCTAACACCTTGCCAGCTGTCTTCAAAAGGCATATCGGCCGGTTTCCTGCTAGCTTTGACAGGGTCACCAAACCTTCTCACACCCTGGGATACCGTCAGAACCAGGAGCTTTTTCCAGCTGACCTAGCAATATCCTGTAGTTCTTTCAAGGAAACGCGGCCAGTTGTTCACCTCGAGCTGAGGGAACAGCTCATTCGTAATCTCGCGCAGTTTGTTTGGGCACATTTCAGGTGGTGCACCCCTACTCCGCATCTTGGTCATGACAATCCTTTAGGCATCACTTGAGGGTCTTAACGCATTAACATCTTACAGAGTTGCTTGGACCGTGCCTTTTCACCCGACTTGAGTGCCCTGCAGATGGCAGACCTCGCGCATAGGACGTCCTACGCTCGTATCGTGCTAACTGCATGCGTCGCCTAGCCCTCGCCGTCCACCAAAGCCTCACCATGTAGCAGTCCGCATGTTCGAAAATTCAACATTTCCTCTCCGCCTTAAAGTAGGCCCAGTTTATCCGCCCCTCGATCGATCTCGAACATAATATCGATTCGCGCGATCGACGGTTTGAGCAATGCGGTTCGATACGCTGAGGAGACGTTCATACATTCTCCTGCGAGATGTTGAATTGTTTCAGTTAGAACCAATTAGCTACTGCGATTCTGATGCATTTGACGAAATCATAATCTCTTGAGATGATCTCTTAGAACTCTAGGGGATTGTGAACTTCCGCCGAGGGCGTTCGTAGCAAAGTCGCCTTCCCTGTACTGAGAGCTCAAGGAGGCGATCAAACGTTTCTTGAGCGTGATCGGCAGTGGAAGTGCGTGTGGGCCGTGAATGTTTGAGTCCAATTTGAAGTAAGCTATAGTGCGGTCAGATTTTTCATATTAATTAATAGGAAATTCTCGATTTCTAGCTTAGAGAATTAGTTCAGAAAAGTGCGTGTTTTTGCGTGCAAAGTTTCATCCAGCAAGGTAATTGTGCGTGCTTGAATAAATCGTGCGTGTTTTAATGTTTCCGTGTCAAAGAAGGCACACATTTTCCCCCCCAGCCGGATCAAACCTGGACCACGCAGTACTCCGCTGCTCCGTTTTCCCGCCACGTCAAGAACACCCGACAATATAACCCGTCGGAAGTTAAACGTTACGTCACCACAGCGTTTCGGGGTAGTGACGGGAGCTCCACGTGGCTGAGAGGGCCACTCCAGTTAACACAAGCTTATTTAACTGACCCAGCAGCCGTTCAAGGTCAGTGCAGTGCGACACAGCGTCGGTCATCGCCCTTTGACCGCAGGTCAAAGTTTAAACGCTATCCGACCACACCTCGTGTTAGATAATCCTTCGCTCGACACTCAACACCTTCGACGGACATCCGAGCGGCAACCACAGCATCCAAGAGCGTGACTCATCGTTAGGAGTCATCAACGGGACCCGCCAGCGACTCTCCTTTTCGCCAGTAAGTATCAGGAACGCAGGATTGGGTGAGTCGATTCCAGTCGGAATTCCTTGGGGAGCTTTATAGCATCGAGGGGGTCATGCCTATATGATGCCCCAGTGGAAAAATTGATGATACGAAAATATTTTCCGTTTACGGTGACTTAGATCCCGTTGCATGAAAACATAAGTGGCGAGGCCGAATTTCCCAGCCGATAATTTAGGGAAGCCCCACTTCTCAACATAAAAGCCCGGGCGCGACAAGCTATGCTGCATTGAGACTTGTCGCTGAAAGCACGCACGATGAAGAAGGACATTTAGGCGTTTAAGAAAGTATTGCACGCAAGTAGTAGGTAGAATTTGAAATGCCATAATTCAAAGTTGATCGTTAGGCAATAAATTGTAAAACTGTAAATGTTGTTGAACTGTTTTATTAATTAAGTGAAGGACTTGACCACACTGGGGTAGTAAGGGGAAGGACCTGGGGGTTCATATGTACCTAAATTGCCGATTGCAATTGGGATCCGGGAGGTCGCTAGTTCGGTGATGTGATTGCCAGGTATGGGCGATCTATAACTGAGCTGTTCTGGGATTTCATGTTGATTGATCGCAATTTCGTCATGTGTTAGTTTCGTCGCATTTTGGGTTAGCTATTTGGAGAGCCCTATCTGATCCGATCCTTAATCACTTTTAAGGACAATTTATGGACTCGCCCTCAGCGGGCATATTAAACCGTGGCGTACGATCTCCTAACGGAGTGGCGCTTAAGTCGTACGCCAGTAAGGGATCGGTCAGTGGCAGCTACAACCAAACTGAACTGAACACCAGTTATGGGAGGGCCAACCTTCAGATAGATCGACATGTAACAGATTTACACCGTTCGCTTGTTGCCGCATGATCTGGTCCAGAATACTGTAGCCTGAGTCGATTTGGGGTCATTTTTGAATTTCTCAAACCCTGGTGTCTAAAAAGCTTCGTCGTGGTCCAAAACTCATCCATGATCTTTTGCAGAATTTTTAAGTAATGTTTATATGAGTAAATTTGGACTTTTAAGTTTGTATGGGAACATTGAACATTTTGTTCTGAAAACTCAACATCATCAGCTGATGGATTTTCTGTCAATTTATGTATTGTCTAAAGGAAATTTTCCGTTGAACAACTTTTTCGAAGACCGTAACATCGTATCTTATTAGGCAAAAAAGTTATTAGCTGTTTAACAAGGATATTTTTTTTTTGTATTGATCAACAATAAATTCAATTGACATTACTGCTGGATGCCTAGCGAGGTATTGCATGACTACTTATCATGCAATACTCCAGCAGTGATGTCAATTGAATTTATTGTTTATCAATGCGAAAAAACATATTCTTGTTAAACAGCTTATAACTTTTTTGCCTTATAAGATACGATGTTACGGTCTTGGACAAAGTTGTTCAGCGGAAAATTTCCTTTATAGAATTTATAAATTGGCATAAAAATTATAAGCTGGCTCGGTTCCACAGAATAAACAAAAATGATGTTGATTTTTCAGTACAAAACTTTTGATTTTCCCATACAAACCTAAAACTTTAAATTTACTCATGTAAACTTTTCGTTAAAATTCTGCAATAAATCATGGATGAGATTTGGTCTAAAACGAAGCTTTTTAGACCCCAGGATTTGAGAAATAAAAAAATGACCCCAAATCGACCCAGTCTACCCGGACAGTATCTCCCTTACTGAGGGCGCGTATCGCTGCCTTCTTGTCGAGGACCTCAGCTGCCCAGACCTTGAAGAATTCACTCATGAATGACGAGCTGCGCAACAACTTATGGATCATCTCACCGGCATATGTCTGGTCGTTGTCGCCCGGGTTAGGGTAAGGTACGTCAAGGATATGCCAGATAATATTGTGATGCTTGATGCGAATAGAGTGTCGTTTTAATTGGATGAGCTCACCCCAAAACCAATTCTATCAAAGTTGTCCGGCCTGTCCGATCAGTGTAGCCTTCTCTGAGGTACAGATGTCGAAGAGGTTGCTAAACAAGAATATTGGTATAACTAGTAGAGGAAACTGGAAGAAATTTCTGAACACACCTAGAAAAGATGAAATAGGAAAATCTATTGATCATATGTTCCAGTATCTAGAATTTCAAACATCCAAGTCTATTTGCGTAGTTCTGTCTTAACACGGATTAAGCACCTTGGAGTTAAGAAAAAAAGATCAAGGAGTCGAATACCGCAGGCAACGTCCATGATGTGCCCTAGGATATAAACGTTCCTAGGATGGAGAAGCTCTGGGAGTTGAACTGGGATATTATTTTAACTATTCAAAAGACGAACCTGTTGATTGTTTGGAATTACGTACCTTCAAGATAAGCATCGGTGCTTTTATCAAAGCTTACGAGGCTGATGTGATTTTATGAAATGACACTAAATTTTTAGAAAAGTTATGGTAACACCACCCTTCATCAAAAACGGTTGAATATGAAATTGATTTTTTTCAAAGATCAATTCGATTGAAACGTTTGAAATATCAATTAAGTTCGCCTTAAGTGTTCCGGTACCATCCTTCGCTCGGTCTCAATCTTCAGTCAGGCAAGTAGAGACAAACCACCTACCGACATCCAGCACTTCCGTTTTTTCCCCTTTCGAAACATCTTTTCCGTATCGATCCGATGCAGCTGGAGCAGGATATATTATTTATCTTCACCGGAGAGATAGTAGCTAGCTAGCTGGAGAATACCACAGGAAGAAACAGCACACCATGTGGTGACAAATTATTAAAACCATATGTTCTTTCACAAATCATACCGGCCGCACCGGAGAGCCCAATTGTCGGCGGCCCTGGGTCGATTGAGTGCGAGTTGGCCCTGTGAACCAGGACCAGGAAAAAAAACAAATTTGAACAACGACGACGGCGGCTTCGAAATATTGTGCCACGCAGGACATTCTTTCTCTCGTCGTCGCACACGTGTTTTGTGTGTGGAGGTCAACGTGAGATTCGATACACTTCTCCTCGGCGTGTGAGTTTAGAGATTCTGCTGATGTTCTCGTGTTCTCTCCTGGTGCTCTTTAGATGTGACACACTCGACTCGAATTGACTCGACTCGGTCGAGCATCTCTGCTGCAACCTTCGCTTCGTGTGTGATTTGCCACCACGGTTTTCTTTTTCTCTTTTTTGCTTCTCGTGAAAAGTCGTGTCACAGGAGAGATGTTTTTCGTTATGTGTTTTCCATCGTGCATTCCGATGGAATGTGAGCTAGAGAAGAAGTGAGAGACAGACCAACAGGGTGAGAACAGTTGGAAATTATCAACAACAACAAAAAAACGTAAGACCAAACCGTTCGTCATCACTTGGGTATAGACTGAACTCACACCCCTGCTCCAACACAGTTGCTATGGCTAGCTTAAATTTTGTTCCTTTTTTAACTTCAAATTCTAACTATATTAATTTAAAAAAAAATTCCAAATTGATTTAAAACGTTAAGATTAATTAAAACTTAAAACCCCCATAAGGTTCATACAACCTTTTCAAAACTCAAGCCAGATATGTCGATTTGAAGGCCTCCGCTGCGACTTTGCATGTGCCTGTCGTCGTTTCGCGTTACTCTTGCTGCTCCTGCGAACGTTACACCAGAACACCGGTTGTTGGTCTCGCGGCCATGGTTTCCGTTAACGTCTTCAACCAACGCAGCAACACGTCTTGGGGGTTTGAAAAGTCGTCAACGTCTCGTTGAAAAACATGTCAATTCGACGGCGCGACGACAGCGGCGGGCGGTTGGTTGTTTTCGGGGCAAAGTGGGACCGCGAAATGGTTGTCTCCCAACGATGACGACGATCGTTTTCGGTGGATGCTGCCGAACTAAGTTAATTGAGATTTCGACATTTAATGAAATGAGTTGCTACCCTACAATAGTTCTGATTCATGGGGTAATTAATTAAACGATAAAATTTATTTTAATTTTTTTTTTTCGTAGTTAAATCTTCACAGAAGGGTTGGCTCAATATCGGCACGTTATCCAAAAATACAGAAAAATTTTAATATATGCAATATTTAAATGAAATTAGACAAATCGGTGTTCAAACAGGAATTTTCTTTAACAGTCAGTTATTATTATTGATATTTGGTGCTTGAAAGGTCTTAAAACCACTCGAGTTATTCGGATCAGTCTGTGGATTTCAAGAAAAGGTGAAAAAGTGTCTTAAAAGTTTATTTCACCACAGATTTGTCTTCTAATTTTGAAGAAGAGTAAATGAGAGTGTGTGTGGCTTTCTCAGTGTTCTGATACACTTTTGACTGCCATGAAACTAACGTACTGATTGGAACCTTTTTGAAGGTTTACTTTAATAATTTTCGTTGGATCGGGAGGACCAACATGAAGATCATTTTTACGAATAATCGTTGGATCGGGAAGGCTAACATGAAGAGTATTTGGGAGATTCATTTTAATTACTTTCGTTGGATCATGAGGACACACATGAAGAGCGTTCTGAAGGTTCACTTTCATAATTTTCGTTGGATCGAGAGGACCAACATGAACAATGTTCTGAAGGTTCACTTTACAAATTATCGTTGAAGCGGGAGGACCAACATAAATGGTGTTCTGAAGAATCTCTTTACGAATTATCGTTGGATCGGGAGGACCAACATAAAGAGTGTTCTGGAGTTTCACTTAAATAATTTTCGTTGGATCGGGAGGACCAACGTGAAAAGCGTTCTGAAGGTACACTTTAATCAATTTCGTTGGATCGGGAGGACCAACATGAAAAGTGTTCTGAAGATTCACTTTAATAATTTTCGTTTGATCGGGAGGACCAACACGAAGCGTTTTCTGAAGGTTCACTTTAATAATTTTTGTTGGATCGAGAGAACCACCATGAGAGTGTTCTGAAGGTTCACTTTACGAATTATCGTTTGATCGGGAGGACCAAGGGTGTTCTGAAAGTTCACTTTACGAAATTTCGTTGGATCGGGAGGACCAACATGAAGGGTGTTGTGAAGGTTCACTTTAATCATTTTCGTTGGATCGGGAGGACCAACATGAAGAGTGTTATGAAAGTTCACTTTAAAAAAAAATGTTCTGAGGTTCACTTTACGAATTATCATTCGATTAGGAGGACCAACATAAAGAGTGATTTAAAGATTCACTTTACAAAATTTCGTTGGATCCGGAGGACCAACATGAAGAGTATTCTGAAGTTTCACTTTAATAATTTTCGTTGGATCGGAAGGACCAACACGAAGGGAGTTTTGAAGGTTCACTTTACGAATTATCGTTGGATCCGGAGGACCAACATGAAGAGTGTTCTGAAGGTTCACTTTAATCATTTTCGTTCGATCGGGAGGACCAACATGATGAGTGTTCTGAAGGTTCACTTAACGAAATTTCGCTGAATCGTGAGGACCAACATGAAGAGTGATCTGAAGGTTCATTTTACGAAATTTCGTTATATCGGGAGAACCAACACGAGGAGTGTTCTGAAGATTTACTTTACGATCGGTAATAATTTTCGTTGGATCGGGAGGACCAACACGAAGGGAGTTTTGAAGGTTCACTTTACGAATTATCGTTGGATCCGGAGGACCAACATGAAGAGTATTCTGGAGGTTCACTTAACGAACTTTCATTGGATCGCGGGGACCAACACGAAGAGGGTTCTGAAGGTTCACTATACGAAATTTTGTTGGATCGGGAGGACCAACATAAAAAGTGTTCAGAAGATTCACTTTACGAAATTTTGTTGAATCGAAAGGACCAACATGAAGAGTGTTTTGAAGGTACACTTTAATCAATTTCGTTGAGTCGGGAGAACCAACACGAATGGTGTTTTAAAGACACACTTCAATCATTTTCATTGGATCGGGAGGACCTACATGAAGAGTGTTCAGAAGGTTCACTTTACGAATAATCGTAGGATCGCAAGGACCAATATGAAGAGTGTTCAGAAGATTCACTTTAAGAATTATCGTTGGATAGGGAGGACCAACATGGAGAATGTTCTGAAGGTTCACTTTACGAAATTTCGTTGGATTGGGAGGACCAACATGATCAATGTTGTGAAGGTTTACTATAAGAAATTTCGTTGGATTGGGAAGAGCGTTCTGAAGGTTCACTTTATGAATTATCGTCGGATCGGGAGGACCAACATGAAGAGTGTTCTGAAGGTTCACTTTAATAATTTTTGTTCGATCGGGAGGACCAACACGATGAGTGTTCTGAAGGTTCACTTTGATCATTTTAGTTGGATCGGGAAGTCCTACAAGAAGGTTCAGTTAATTTTTGTTGGATCGGGACAACCAACATGAAGAGTGTTCTGAAGGTTCCCTTAACGAATTATCTTTGGATCGGGAGGACCAACATGAAAAGTGTTCAGAAGGTTCACTTTACGCAATTCCTTGGATCGGGAGGACCAACACAAAAAGTATTCTGAAAGTTCACTTTAATCATTTTGGTTGGATTGGAAAGACCTTCACGAAGAGTGTTCTGAAGGTTCACTTTAATCATTTTTGTTGGATCGGGAGGACCAACATGAAGAGTGTTCTTAAGGTTCTCTTTACGAATTATCGTTGGATTGGGAGAACTAACATGAAGAGTGTTCTCAAGATCCACTTTATGAAGTTTCGTTGGATCGAGAGGACCAACATGAAGAGTGTTCTGAAGGTTCACTTAAATCATTTTCGTTGGATCGGGAGGACCAACTTGAAGAGTGTTCGGAAGATTCACTTTACGAAATTTCATTGGATCGGGAGGACCAACACGAAGGATGTTCTGAAGATTTACTTTAATCATTTTCGTTGGATCGGGAGGACCAACATGAAAGGTGTTCTGAAGGTTCACTTTACGGAATTTCGTTGGACCGGTAGGACCAACGTGAAGAGTGTTCTGAAGGTTCACTTTACGAAATATCGTTGGATCGGAAGGACCAACATAAAGAGTGTTCAGAAGATTCATTTTACGAATTATCGTTGGATCGGGAGGACCAACATGAAAAGTGTTCTGAAGGTTCACTTTACGAATTATCGTTGGATTGGGAGGACCAACACGAATGGTGTTCTGAAGGTTCACTTTTATAATTTTCGTTGGATCGGGAGGACCAAAAATAAACTAAAAAAAACGCCACGTCAAAGGAAACGGGTTCGTTTTCGAGCACGGCTTGCTATGACTCATCATAAAGCTTTGTGACTTCTGTGTATAAAATAACTCATTTCCAGCCCCCCTGAAGGATGATCGGGTGTACTTTCACCATCGACGAGGAGCATTTTTTTAGTGTATGGTACTGATATTTAGTCCAGGCTCCTTCTTTTCTTGATCCTGACGACTCTGCTTTTCCTGCTCCACAATAGCCCCGACCAGTTTATGTTTTAAATTATTTTAATATTCTTATCTTAACATAATCAAAAACGTGATCAAAGACAAGAAGAATCATACCCATTTATTCAAATTATTTTTCGGATTAAAACGTAAGTTCTGGCTGTGTGAGTATAAAAAGTTAATAGTTTTTCTTCTTTTTGTTTCTACTTTTTTGACAGACCAGAGCAAGGAGGAGGAAGGGCTAGTGGCAAAGACTATATGCCCTAGTTTATAGTTAAAAATTACACGATTATTCACAGACGAAACAAATAATGCTGAATTGTTTAAAATTTCTCTGATTTTTTTTTATCAAGATAATAAATGTAATTTTATTGTTTCTCTGAAGACTGACTTAGAAGAAAAAAAAATTAAAATTTTCGATAGGTTCTACTAACTCTAACCGAAGACCTTTCACATCATATGACCAGACCACACAACCGAGTCGAGTCGAGGTTGGTTCTGCCCCACCGAACTAGGACGGGAGAATGGAAACTGACGGGCTAGAATGACATCGCTTCTCAATTTACCTCCATTAAAACATCTTCCACTTCCCCGGTATCCGGTTGTCCTGTCTTCCCCCTATCAATCAATGAACCGATATGTGGGTGTATGTTTTGTTGAGGGTTCAAGGAGGAAGGTGATGATGGTTGGGGAAAAACGCCTGTTCTAATTGATACGGACCGGAAAGGGCTACTGTTGCTCTAGCCCACAGGAAACAGGTCGAACGAATCCGTTCCTTTATCATTAGCAGCCGAAGGAGAGGGATATACAGGGACTTGTACCGAAAGGACTCGAAGAATGTAAACCGTTCATGTATGTTGAGATAAGTCGGTGGTGGCGAGCACATGTCGGTACACGCATGAAAGATAACCTCTTTGAAAGACCGAGGAAGCGGAAAAACTGGGTGAAATTTATTGAATGAAATTTCGTCTGAGAGACGAATGTGGATCGATAACTAATAGATAATCTTAAATCTAAGTGGAACCTAACCATTCAAAAGGTTTGATAAACTAATTAAAACTTACATTTTTTTTTTAATCAGCTCACCAATCTTTGGCTTCAAATTTACCTGAAAAGAAAGAAAGGATAAATTCACATTAGAAGCCAATCGAAAATCAAGCAATAATATGGTATCAGAAATACAATCCAGAAACACACCCCGAAGAGCAGATGTGACTGGAAATCACTACAAATCCCATACCAGCAACGATGGTTCATTGAATTTCATTCTTACTTCTATTTTTCTCTCTCTCTTTAGCCGAATAGCTAGGAACCAACCCAGGCAGCTTTGTTCATATGCTAAACATCGAGCAAAACAAAACATTTTGGCACGTTCCGGAATTATGTTGTATTGTTTGGAAATCGGAAACCACCGGGGGTGGTAGCGAGCGGTTGAGTGAGATCTGCGGCTCTGATTTTACACTGGTCGACGTTATTTTTGAGAGAAAAATCTCATCTCGAACACTACTTAACCGATCAATGTAAAATTTGGTAAATCGGAAAAGTTTTCTAAAATATTTTCAAACCGCTCCGACTTAAAAGAGGGAGGATTCTCCATACAAAATTAACAAAAATTTGACACAACAAAATTTAAAAGGTTCATAAGAACGCTTGACAGTGAAAATGGCATTGCTAATTTCAAAGGCGCCTAGAAAGTATCAAGATGTTTTATGATACTTATAATATTTTTTTTCAAGTTCATTCAAAAGTCCTACGCAAGTACTCGAAAGAACTGATATTTTATGAACTTTCAATGTTCAAGATTAAGTAACTTTGAGACTTCTGAGTATTTGGGTATTTATACTAAAATCCTCCCTTTTTTTTAGATTATTAAGTTCGCTGAGAGGTCCAAACTAGGTCCAGGGGAGAAACTCACTCAAATTTCTCGGGTACTCTCTACTCAGCCAAATGTGGCCTTTGATCACCCCCTTCCAAGTGTATATGTAGGTATAGAAAGTTTTTCAAAAAACTTGATAAAAACGAAAACGAACACTGAATTTCTGATGTAAGGGCATCTAACTTATCTCGTTAGTGCAAGCACTAACAAAAACCATCCTGAGCGAACCAATCCATTCCAAAACAGGAAACCAAATAGCTCACCGGCCATTTATCCGGCACATTATTTGCTGCAGCCGAACAGGAATGCGATCAGTTGGTCCGCGTTGTAACTGCGCCGGGCCGTTGCCAGAAACTATTATTCAACCAACTAATTCGATTCATCACTCATCATTGAAAGGCTATAGTAGAAATCCAAATCGAACCGCGTCGTCGTTGGTCGGATGCTCGTTTGATATGTGTTGTAGATGGTTTCAGTTTTCAATTGACGTCACTTGAGTTAGCTCGAAATTGTGGGAGTTTTCGAAACGAATCTGTTTGCCGGCTGTCGAATGTTAACGCTTAATTTTTTAATTAGAAAAATACCCACTGAAATTATTTTGTCCATTACCCAATCTCGTGACACCATTGAAGGCAATGTTAAAAACTGACTACAAACAAAGAGAAAGAAAATCTCCATTCCCGTGTTTAATCGCCCGATAATCTTATCGGTTGGGGGTAACCCTCCTGCGAGAGTGAATGTGACAAATTCTGCCCGAATCGAGCAGAAGGTACATGTGACGACGATTCGGTTGCACATGTGCCAGAGCTCTATCTTGCACGTTTTATGGTCTTTATCGAACTCATTGATTAGGGATACTCGGGTGAGCGTGAGCCAGTTCATTGCATGCAGAGTGCAAAAACCTCCACGAAAACAGTTCGACAATGTGCGTCACGCAGCAGCCGATTGACTGCCGCCCCGGCTGGATTCGAACACTTCTTTACGCAGTAGCAACGCAAAAAGATGTCTAATAAAAAGTAGTTAAAACGATTGCCATATGGCAATCGCTTAGGATTTTGAAACCAATAACTTGGTAGCCGATCCGGAAAACACATGCTGGCGAATGACCATTTCCATACACAAACAACCGAAACCTCCGGCTGGTTAACTACTGCTACACTTGGCAGCACAGTTTTTGGTTTCAACAGAAAATTGTCAATTGGATTTTGAATTCTTGAATTAGACTAAAAATAAACTGCCCGTCGTTGCTACGTAAAAAAACCACATAAATATTATACAATCAATTTTCACGTAGATGCTAAGTCCTTTAAAAATTTGTGCTTAATGAAAGTCACCTATAGTTTTTTTTCCTATTTCTTTTAAATTATTTTTTATTTTTTTTATATAGTTTTTAATTTTTTGTTTTTCAATTTTTTTTGTTTTTTATTTTTTTTTTTTAATTTTATTTAAGTTTTTTTTTATTTATTTTTATGTTTTTTTTATTTCTTTTGTTTTTTTTTGTTATTTTTTTTTTCTTTTTTTTACATTCATGTTTTTTGTTTTTTTTTTTTAATTTCATGTTTTTTATTTTTTTTTGTTTTTTTTTTAAATTTTGTTTTATTTTTTTTTCTATTTTTTTTATTTATTTTTTTTATTTTCTTTTTATTTTTTTTCTATTTTTTTAAATTTTTTTTCTATTTTTTTTTTATTTTTTTTTTCTTTTGTTTTTTTTTGGTGTTTTTATAATTTTTTTCTATTTTTATTTATTTATTTTTTTTTATGTTTTTTTAATTTTTTTTTTGATTTTTTCTTGTTTTTTGTTTTTTTTATTTTCTTTTATTTTCTTTTAACTTTTTTTTTATTTTCTTTTAATTTTTTTTTATTTTTCTTTTATTTTTTTTGGTTTTTTTTTTGTTTTTTTTTTTATTTTGTTTTGGATTGTTTTTTTTTGTCTGTCTTGAGTTTATTTTTGTCTGTCTTGAGTTTTTTTTGTCTGTCTTGAGTTTTTTTTTGTCTGTCTTGAGTTTTTTTTGCTTTTTTTTGTTATTTTCTTTTTGTTATTTTTTGCAGTTTTATATATTTTTTTATAATTTTTTTTTGGTTTAATTTTTTGTATTTTTTTGTTTTTTTTTTTGTCTTTAATAATTTTTATTGTCTTTTATAATTTCTTATGCCTTTTATATTTTTTTTGTCTTATAACTTTTTCTAAACATTTTAAATAATTTTTTATAATTTTATTTTTCATTTCCTTTAAATTTTTTTATATTTTTTTTTATTTTTTTAATTTCTATTATTTTTTTTATTTTTTTTTATTTTTTTTTATTTTTTTTTATTTTTTTTTTTGATTTTTTTTTTATTTTTTTTTATTTTTTTTTTTATTTTTTTTTTTAATTTTTTTATTTTTTTTTTATTTCTTTTAATTTTATTTTTTTTTTATTTTATTATTAAATTTTTTTAAACTTCTACATATTTTTATACTTTTTGTTTTAAATTTAAACATTTTAAATAATTTTTTATAATTTTATTTTTCATTTCCTTTAAATTTTTTAATAATTTTTTTATATTTTTTTATTTTTTTTTATTTTTTTTTTATTTTTTTTTTTGTTTTTTATTTTATTATTAAATTTTTTTAAACCTCTACATAATTTTATACTTTTTGTTTTAAATTTTTTCTTAATTTTTCTTTAATTTTCTTAAATTTTTTAATTTTTTTTTAATTTTTCTTTTATTTATTTTAGTTTTTTTAATTTTTTTATTAATTTTAATTTTTTCATTATTTTTATTTGTTTTTATATTTTTTTCTTTTTTTTAATTTTTTGTATTATTTTAAGTTTAATTTTAATTTTTTTTTTATCATTTTCATTTTTTTTTGGTTTGTTTTATTAATATTTTTTTTTTGGTTTTTTTTTATTTTTCTGTATTTATTATTACAGACCCCGTTCGATTTTGGCAACACGCTCGTACATTTTGTGTTGCCAAAATCGAATGTTGCCAGAATCGAACAGTTTTTTTTCTCAACTTTTTTTTCAGTTATTTTTATAAAATAACTAATATTATTATCAAAAACGTTATTTTTAGTCAATTTGCGATCATTTCTATTCATTTTTGATTTTTTTCAACATGTTTTTGATGCATTTTGCACTTTTCTTGTTTTGTTTATAATGTTTGTTTTCATTTGTCATATTTGCTGTTTTTATCGTTCTTTATCATTTTTTAGTTATTTTTAGTCATTTTCAGTCTTTTGTTTGAATTTGTTTTTAAACTTTTTGAATTTTTCATCTATTTGTCATTTTTTAGTACTTAATAAATTTTTTAAAAAACTTTTGTTTTTATTGTTGCATTTTATAACTATTTCAGAACACAAAAATGTATTAGAGGTATTTGTCTGAATTAAATTGGTCCTGTTATAACGAAAACTAAAAGGTAATGTTGTTTCTAAAAACCGTTCGATTTTGGCACATGTGCCAAAATCGGATGTTGCCAAAATCGAATGTTGCCAAAATCGAATGTTGCCAAAAACGAACGGGGTCTGTATTTTTTTTTTTGATTTTTTTATTTTTAATTTTTCTTCTAAGTTTTTTTTTATTTTTTTGGTTTTTTATTTTTTTTTGTTTTTTAAATTTCTTTTCTTGTTTTTTCAATTTATTTTCTTGTGTTTTTAATTTTTTTTCTAGTGTTTTTAATTTTTTTAATTGTTTTTTTTCATTTTTCTCATGTTTTTTAATTTTTTTTTATTTTTCTCATGTTTTTTTATTTTTTTTTTGTTTTTTCTTATTCATTTTTAATTTTTTTTTTTTTTTTTTATTTATTTTAATTTTTTTTTTTTTATTTATTTTAAATTTTTTTTTGTTTTTTTTTTATTTATTTTGAATTTTTTTTTGTTTTTTTTTAATTTTTTTTGTTTTTTAAATTTTTTTTTTATTTTTTTATTTTATTTTTTTTTTGTTTTTGTTTTGTATTTTTTGTTTTTTTTTATTTAATTTTTTTTTTGTTTTTTTTTAATTTTTTTTTGTTTTTTTTTTAATTTTTTTTGTTTTTTTAAATTCTTTTTTGTTTTTTTTTTAATTTTTTTTTTATTTTTTTTTTGTTTCTATTTTTTATTTTTTTATTTTTCTTGGTTTTTTTTTGTTTTTCATTTTTTTTTGTTTTTTTAATTTTTTTATTTTTTTTTTGTTTTTTTTTATTTTTTTTGGTTTTTTGATTTTTTTTTTGTTTTTTTTATTTTATTTTTCTTTGTTTTTTTTATTTTATTTTTCTTTGTTTTTTTTTTATTTTATTTTTCTTTGTTTTTTTTTATTTTATTTTTCTTTGTTTTTTTTTATTTTATTTTTCTTTGTTTTTTTTTTATTTTATTTTTCTTTGTTTTTTTTATTTTATTTTTTGTTTTTTTTATTTTATTTTTTGTTTTTTTTATTTTATTTTTCTTTGTTTTTTTTAAATAATTTTTTTTAACAATTTTGTTGTTTTTTTTTATACTTTTGTTGTTTATTTTTATAATTTTGTTGTTTTTATTAATATTTTTTGTTTATTTTTGTTTTTTTTTGTTTCTTTTGTTTTTTTTGTTTTTTTTTTGTTTTTGATTTTTTTTTGTTTTTTTTTTGTTTTTTTTTTGTTTTTGTTTTGTTTTTTTTTTGTTGTTTTTTTGTTGTTTTTTTGTTGTTTTTTTGTTGTTTTTTTTAAATAATTTTTTTTGTTTATTTTTATTCCTTTTTTATAATTTGTTTTTTTGTTGTTTTCACTTTTTTTTTTGTTTTTTCCCCTTACAGTTTTTTTTTGGTTTTTTTGTTGTTTTTTTTTTATTTTTAAATAAAACCGTTCAATGTTGGCAAGACACCCGTACATTTTGTGTTGCCAAAATCGAAGGGTTTTTTTTTCTAATTTTTTTTTGTTTCAACTTATTTTTACAAAAAAAAACTATTATTATTTATTGTAGCGTAACTTTTAGTTGAATTCCGGCCATTTTTGGTAGTTTTTTTTTATCATGATGCATCAATTTCACCACTTTTTTTGTTTTGTTTATAATGCAATTTATTTGTCACATTTTCTTTTTCCTCATTTTATAGTTAAGTTTTTTTTTTTTTTTTGAGTTTTTTTGGCTTCTTTTATTTTTTTTTTAGTTAATGTCTCTTATCACCATTTAAGAACGTGAGAACATTTTTAGGTGTTTGTCTAAATTATTGTAGTCCTGTAATGGCGAAAACTATAAGCTAATGTTGTTTAAAAAAAACCGTACTCGTAATGTTGAAAAAAAAACGAATGATCAAAAAACGAACAGGGTCTGTAGAGTTTTTTTACTTGTTGTTATTTTTCATACATTCTTAAAGTTTTTTTTTGATTCAGTTTGGTTTTATTTGGTTGGTTTTATTTCGAAATAATCTAATTTTTGGGTTCAATTTTTCTTTGGTTTTAGTCTTGCTTTTATTTATTTTCTTATGATTTTTTTTGGTTTTTTTTAATTTATTTTGTCTTTTGCTTGTTTTTCTTTTATTTTTTTTTTTTCATTTTTTGTGTTTTTTTATGTTTTTGTTTTTTATGTGCTTCTTTTTTTATATGTTTTTTTATTGTTTGTGTTTTTTTTTAATTTATTATTATTATTATTATAATTTTTTTATATTATCGTTATTTTTTTAATTAATTTTTTTTGTTTATTTATTTATTTTTTTGCGTTTTTTTTTAGTTTACTTTTTTTTGTTCTGTTTGGTTTTTTGTTTTTGTTATTTGTATATTTTGTTTTTTGTCCATTTTTTGATTTTTTTGTATTTCTGTTTTTCTTATGTTTTGTTTTTTTTCCTATCGTTGATCGTTATGATACTGGTTATTTTCTGTCAGTTTCGTAATGTTTTCTCATTGTGGAAAATTAAGTTGCCTCGCCATTTTCTCTTTTTTTTTTAATTTGTGACTCTCGTGAACTTTCAATCCAAAATTTGGTTCATCGAAACGGATCTCACGGAGGCACTTCACCAAGTGCCTCAAGGTCGAACTGTTCAATTCAGTCAGTTTTTTAGCTATATGGTGGCCTTAATCGATAATTTACATTAATAATGTAAATTAAAAAAAAAACAGTGTTAGTCGCTGGAATTGAAGTTTAACAATTTTAGCTAATCATCGCTTTATCTTCAAAGTATTGATCCCGTGAAACAACCCAAAGCCGGCCAATAGTCCAACTTTGGTGCCGCGTCACCGAGAACGGCACTCGTTATTGACAAAACAAATTAATAAACTTCGTCACCCGATGCCAAATCGTATTGATCAAGAAAAAAAGGGAAAGCAAAAAAAAATCCAGAAGGTTCATATCTCTCTGCGGGTATGAAAGTGAAAAACAAAAAAAAAACACCCTTATTGATTGTTTGATAACAAAAGCAACGCTTTCAACAACAACAACAACAATAACAACAATTCGCGCGCTATTTCGTTGTCAATGTGTCGATTACAACATCGCCATTATCGGAATGTTCAGGGTAAGGCGGGTGTTTTCGGTATGTTTGAAAGGTCTGTTGGAAATGTAATGCACTTTAATAATTCTCAATATTTTTTTTAAAAAAAGATTTCAGAATAAGAACAATAATATTTATACTCAGACTTCAAAGAAAAGGTTTCAGTTGACTGTCCTAGGAGATATCAACAATATTCGTGATTTTGAGTATTCGTATAAAGACTTGGACTGAAAAGGTCCAAGCTTAGAGCCTTAAAGAGTATAATTTTTTTTCGATATATTAAATATTTTTACGCAGACTCATAACTAGATATATCCGTGGCACCTGCCTAAGGAAATACCAATATTTTAAGGCCCTTCACTCAGACTAGGAACGATAATGGTCCTAGTCGAGTGCCCTAGGAAACCTCAGTGTCTGCAGTATTTTGAGTTATTTAATTCAAACATGAGTTTTTTAATTCAAACTGTAAATGGTTAAATCCGAATTGAACTAAAGAACACCTTTTTATATACTTTTACGCAGACTTAGAAAGTGGGAGGGCTCAGTTCAGTGTCTTCAGTATAATGAATCATTTTTGTTTTATTAAACGATAATGGTCCAAGTTGAATCCCTTGGGAACACCAGAAAAGTTCCAATTGTGTGCCTCAGGAACATATATCATTTGCGCTATTTTTACTCATACTGAGAGTGGAATGTCCTAGGTAACTCCAAAAATGGTTCCGATAGACAGTCTTAGGGAACACCTCTTCCGATGTATCTACCAATATTAAGAACAATAATGGTCACAGTTGAACGCCCTAAGGAACACCAACGAAAGGTCCCAATTGAGTGCCTTTAGGAACATCTATAATTTCCGATATTTTGACTTAAACTGTAAAAGATAATGGACCCAGTTAAATGCCTTAGAGAACACCGAAAAAGCTCTCATATGAGTACCTTAATGAACACTTACAATTTGTGATGTTTTTACTCATAGTGAGAAAGATACTGATCTCATTTGAACTCCCTGTAGAACACCTAAGGAAGGTCTCAGTTTAGCGCCTTAGGGAACACTTTTCACACACAATTTCAGTGAAATTAATCATTTTTGTTCCATGAAAGGATAATGGTCCAAGTTGAATGCCCTAGGGAATGCCAGTCTTAGGGAACATCTCTTTCGATAGAGATCGAAAATGGTTTCAGTTTAATTCTCTAGGGAACACCAATAAAAAAATATGCCAATTGAGTGTCTCAGGTAACACCTATCATCTCCGATATTTTGACTTATAATGAGAACGATAAGGTCCCAGTTAAATGCCCTAGGAAACACCCAAAAAGGTCCCAATTGAGTACCTTAGGGAACACCTCTTTCGTTATTTCTACCCATACTAAGAACAATAATGGTCCCAGATGAACGCCCTAGGGATCCCCAAAGAAAGCTCTCAATTGAGTACCTTAAGGAATACCTACAATTCTCGATGTTCTTACTCAAACTTAGAAAGATAATGGTCCCAGTTGAATGCCCTGGGGAACACCAATAAAAAAGGAGCTAATTTAGTGCCTGAGGTAACACCAATAACTTCTGATATGTTTAACTTATACTGAGAACGATAATGGTGCCAGTGGAAAGCCCAAGCGTACTCCAAAAAGGTCCCGATTGAGTGCCTCTGGGAGCATATATAATTTGCGATATTTTTACTCATACTGAGAACAATAAAGGTCCCAGTGGAACGCCCTAGGGAACTCCAAAAAAGGTTGCAATTGAGTGTGTTTCGATATTTCATCCATGCTAAAAACACTAATGGTCCCAGTTGAATGCCCTAGGGAACATAAAGTGCCTGGAGGAACGCCTATAACCTCCGATATTTTTACTCAAACTGAGAAAGATAACGGACCCAGTTGAATACCCTAGGGAACACCGAAAAAGTTCTCAATTGAGTGCTTTAAGGAATACCTACAATTTGCGGTGTTTTTATTCAAATTTAGAAAGAAAATAGTCTAATTTGCATTCCCTAGAGAACACCAATAAAAAAAAGGTGACAATTGAGTGACTTAGGTAACACCTAAAACTTCTAATATTTTTACTTATATTGAGAACGACGATGGTCCCAGTTGCATGCCTTAGGGAACTCCAAAAAGGTCCTGATTGAGTGCCTTAGAGGACACCTCTATCGATATTTCTACTCATACTGAAAACAATAATGGTCCCAGTTGAATGCCTTAGGGAACAGCAAAGAAAGATCCCAGGTGGGTGCCTTAGGGAACATCCATAGTTTCCGATATTTTAACTTAGATTGAGAACGATAATGGTCCCAGTTGTATGCCCTAGGGAACACCAAAAAATGTCCCAAATGAGTGTCTTAGGGAGCATCTTAGATGACGTTAAAATTGTCTAAAATATGAGGAAATATTAAAAATTAAACAACTAATGAGATCCATTAGTGACATTTAAAAAGAATCAATATATCTAGAAAAATCAATCCCACCTGTTCTGTCACGTGAACCAGACTGTCTCCAGTTACCCTTTTTCACTTTCTACCATGTTAAGTTTTTCCTTTTTTCTTTCTCGAAGCGAGCTTGCCACCACGGATAAGATTGGTGATGATAACCTTTGGAAGACTAACGAGAAGGGGTAGAGCTCCAAAGGCCAACCGACGACTAGGAAGAACGAGGGTCGCTCCTGATAAAAGACTATCGCCAGCTGATAAACATTCGCCACAAACCTGGAGATAACGGTTCCGGATAATAGGTCGTCCAGATTCGCTCGACTCGCTGATGATGAAAGCGAAATGAAAGGTGCAGGGTTTCCATTTTTTTTTACCTCTCGGGAGGTTCCCAGCGAAATTGTTTTATAAGGACATAGATTAGACATATTTTCTCTCCCGGTCGTTTGATAAGCCGGAGGATCCTTTCATCTATGCTTGACTTCCTGTCAAAAGCAGGAAAAGGCCCATTTGATTTTGAGCGGTGGGTTAGAGAGAAATTTGCTGGGATGGAAAAAGTCTGTCACTTTCTTTCGAGAGGAAACACGGTTTTCTTTGTTGATTTACTAAGTAGCGTTGAAGATAGAAATTAAACTGGAGATTCTGATAGGTTAATTAGCAAATGAAATAGTGTTTTTACAATCTTTTTCTTCTTTCAAATTTTTTGGTTTCATCATTAGAAGGCGTTGATTCTAGGTGGATGATTTTCTTTTTTTTTCGTAAACATACCAACACGTTGAGGCGTAACGAACTGCCATAATAAAAGTCAGTCTCCGTTGCGTAAGACGATGAACCTCAATCCCGTCACAACTAATTTGTCCATCCGGGGGAGATCACATAGGGCACCTTCTTTTCAGCAGCTCCAGAGTGAGAATAGTGGGAAAAAAAACCCGAAATCTGTAAGAAAACTGAGGCACCGAAAAACCTGTCGTACACACCCTTTAAAGGCGGAGTTCTTCTGACAGGAATGGAAAAAATGAAGACCAATTGTAAGAAGGAAAAAAACTAAGGAAAAAACCTCTCATAATGTAGCATGCAAATGAGATGTTTCATCGAGGAGCCGCACGCAAAGCAAATTACAACCGAATTTATGTCTCCATGACGAATTCCTGCTGGCGGAGAGAGTCTTCCATGGTGGCAAGTTAACGAAGGAGGCGTTGCGTTGGTTTGAGGTTATGGAAAATCCGATCAAACCGAGAATTTTGTTGCCTTACAACATAGCGAGCCTTGAAATGATAAATCCACACTGTTGGTGTTCTTTGATGGTCACAATTTTTTAGGAAATTTTAGTTTAAACTGAAATGGTCATAGAATGGATGCTTTAGATGCTAAGAAAAGCGTATGACATTAACCAAACCAACTTTCAAATTCATCTGAGATCAACATTCACATCAACATTACAGGCTAAACCCGAAAAGATCGTAAGAAACAATCCGTAGAATAGGCATCTCATCAAATTGAGCACACACATTTGTGTGTGCTGTGCTTCTGTGAATTCGAAGCATTTTCTTCATCATAACGCGTGTGGTGGAAAACAAAATGTTACAAACGCTGTACGCGCAAACGAGTAGTTAGTTTCTCGCGCTACAGGAGAGCGAAATTCAAACTCGATGCGACAACGGCTCGTTGAAGAAGCCAAGGTGCAGCCCCAAGCAGGAGGTGAGTCTTTCGAATCTCCCCAGGAAAAAAAAACTTTGTCAATAAGGGTCTAGAAAAGTGTGACCAAGTTGCCTCATACACGTGATGAGCCGGATGACTGCAAACGTTGCTAGTCGGATTGATGTTTTTCTTTTGGAAAACAAATAAATTTTGAAAAGTTTCTCCTTTGAACAGGAATAAGTTGCTCTAGTTTCATGAACGATTTAAAAAAAATTTTGTCATGAAAAAGCTCTTCAAACTACTCCAGAAAAATTGCAAACATAATTCAAACTAGAATTTGAAGAAAAGAATATTATCGTTCTTCATGAAAAGATATGTTCATAAAAGCGCAAAACTGTTTCTAAAATCACTAAAACTCACCTTTTACCAGAAGCTATTATTTTTATCAAACTTTACTAGATATGTGGAAAATACCTGAAACGAAACAGAAATGAATCACACGTTAGATTTGCTTTGAAAATTAAGTTAAAATTCTCGATTTGATACACTTGACAGTGGATTGTAGCCTTTCTAACAGTCTGTTAATCATACGTGGATACATGATAAGGAAACGAAGGGTCCAATAATCGGTTAAATCAATAATTGAATTTTAAAGTTTTGAAAATTTTGTCAATAAGATCAATTTTGTCGTTATGGAACTTTTGTCAATTGAGTTAAATTTTAAATTTTATGAATTTTTCCAATATTGTTAATATTGACAATAATAATGTCAATTTAAAATTTTTATTTCAAACAGAACATAAATTGACAAAACTAGTAAAATTTACAACAATTCCAGAAATAAATTAACATAATTGACTAATAAAATAAAAAGAACAAAATTAAAATAAATGAAAAAATAGACCATATAGAGAAAATTAATATCAATAAAAAAATAACCAAACTTAAAAAAATGACGAAATTAAGCAAATTGAACAAAATTTGAAAAGTGATAAAATTACCTGAAAGAAAAAATGACAGAACTGACAAAAATGACAAAAATGACAAAAATGACATAAAAGACAAAAATGACAAAAATGACAAAAATGACAAAAATGACAAAAATGACAAAAATGACAAAAATGACAAAAATGACAAAAATGACAAAAATGACAAAAATGACAAAGCGACAAAAATGACATAAAAGACAAAAATGACAAGAATGACAAATTGACAAAAACAAAAATGACAAAAATGACAAAAATGACAAAAATGACAAAAATGACAAAAATGACAAAAATGACAAAAATGACAAAAATGACAAAAATGACAAAAATGACAAAAATGACAAAAATGACAAAAATGACAAAAATGACAAAAATGACAAAAATGACAAAAATGACAAAAATGACAAAAATGACGAAAATGACAAAAATGACAAAAATGACAAAAATAACAAAAATGACAAAAATGACAAAAATGACAAAAATGACAAAAATTTAAAAAAATGGAAGAAATGACATAATTTATCATTTTTGTCATTTTGTTCATTTTTATCACTTTAGTAAATTTGGTCATTTTTGTTATATGTATTTGTTATTTTTGTCATTTTTGTCATTTTTGTCATTTTTGTCATTTTTGTCATTTCTGTCATTTTTGTCATTTTTGTCATTTTTGTCATTTTTGTCATTTTTGTCATTTTTGTCATTTTTGTCATTTTTGTCATTTTCGTCTTTTTTGTCGATGTTGGATCTCAACAGTCATTTTAGTTTTATTAGTCATTTTAGATATTTTAGTCATCTTTACCTTTTCATCTTTTTGGAAATTTTTGTCATTTTTATCTTAAAGTCATTTGTGTCATTTTTTTCACTTCTGCCACTTTAGTCATTTTTGTCATTTTTTGTCATTTTTGTCATATTTGTCATTTTTTGTCATTTGTGTCATTCTTGTTATTTTTAGTTATTTTTGTCATTTTTGTCAATTTGTAATTTTTGAAAATTTTGTCACTTTTTGTAGTTTTTATAATTTTGGACATCTTTGTCACTTTTGTCTTTTTGTCTTTTTTGTCGTTTTTTCATTTACGTCGTTTTTATCATTTTTGTCATTTTTTAAATATTTGTCATAATGTCATCTTTGTTGTCACTTTTGTCATTTTTATCGTTTTTATCACTTTTGTAATTTTGATCATTTTTGCCATTTTTGTCATTCTTGTCATTTTTGTCATTTTTGTTGTTATTTTTGATGCCACTTTTGTCATTTTTTGTTATTTTTGTTTTTTTTTTTTGTCATTTTTGTAATTTTTTTCATTTTTGTCATTTTTTTAATTATTGTCATTTTTGGCATTCTTTTTTTTGTGATTTTGGCCTTCTTTTTTTCTGTCATTTTTGGCTTTTGTTTTGTCATTTTTGTCATTTTTGGCATTTTTTTTTTTGTCATTTTTATCATTTTTGTCATTTGCGTCATTTTTGTTATTATTGTCATTTGTGTTATTTTTGAAATTTTTGTCATTTTTGTTGTCATTTTTATCATTTTTGTCATTTTTGTCATTTTGGTCATTTAAGTCATTTTGGTTATTTTTGTTATTTTTGTCATTTTTGTCATTCTTGTCATTTTTGTAATTTTTGTCATTTTTGTTGTCACTTTTGTTATTTTTGTCATTTTTTGAATTTTTTTGTTGTCACTTTTGTAATTTTTGTATTTTTGTCATTTTTCTCATTTTTTTTATTTTTTGTCATCTTAGATAATTTTGTTATTTTGGTCATTCAGGTTTTTTTTGTCATTTTTGTCACTTTTGTAATTTTCGTCATTTTTGTAGTTTTTTATGTAATTTTAGTAATTTTTATCAGTTTGGTCATTTTGATCATTTTGAACATTTTTGTCATTTTTGTCATTTTTGTCATTTTTGTCATTTTTGTCATTTGTAATATTTGTCATTTCTGTCTTTTTTTGTCATTTTTTTTTTCGTTTTTGTCATTTTTCCCATTTATTTCATGTTAGTCTTTTTGTAATTTTTGTTGTCATTTGTGTCGTTTTTGTTATTTTTGTTAGTCTTGTCAATTTTGTAAAATTTCTCTCTTTTGTAACTTTCTTCATTTTTGTTATTTTGTCAGGCTTGCCAATATTGTCAATTTGTGAAATTTGTCATTTTTGTTTTTTGACAATTTTTTTTAAACAATTTTGGAATTTTTCGTCAAACTAACCCATTTTTGTCTATTTTGTTAAATTTGCCAACTTTTTTCAGTGTGTTAACTTTTGTCAAATTTGTAAATTTTATCATTTTTGTCATTTTGTCAGTTTGTCTTTTTTGAATAGTTGGTAAAAATTTTCATTTTATCCTTGTTTTGTTTGTTGTTGAGATTTTTTTAATTTATTCGATTTTGTCAATTTTAACAATTTTGTAAATTTGGTATTTTTTCAACAACTTGATCATTTATGTCAATTGTGTCAATTTTTTTTATATTGTTAAAACTGTAATTTTTTTTTAAAATATTATTGAATTTTCTAGACTGAGAATGAATTGAACATTTTACAATTGAGTGAATTATGCTTAGACCTAAATATTAGCAAACAAAGCTCGATTTGAGATGCCTGAAGAATCTTGAAGATTGGCTTCAAAATCTACGGTGATTCTACTGTTGTGATATAGTCAATTGATAATATTTCAATTACTGGGCTCATAACCAACGTAGGGTCTCTTGTTTATTTCACTCGGCCACATAAGCCTCTTGACGCAGTGCAAACGGAACGACTTTGCAGAAGTGACACATCTAACTAGAATGCAGCTGCAGGAACCACCCACCTTCAACCGCAATCCCCGGGTGGAAAACCATTTACATATATGAGGAAGGTTGAGGTCGGGTTTTTCCGTCAACCAAACAACCAAATGTCGGCCGCCACGTAAATGTCACGACCCAAACCGATGGCTGCTGCAGCCATCAAATGTGTGGCGGTGCGACTTATGTTTACCAGCGAAAAACCCACAATGCAAATATGCATACACATCAGCCGGGGCTAAAGGGAAAAGTTGACTAACGAGTAAAGCAAACTTCATCGGAAAAGCTCCGTAGAATGGACGACGACGACGACGGACGGTTGGCATGGTCAATCCTTTATTTTCAATGTCAACCCGGCCGGCTCCAGGACGGGAAAAAGGATATCGAGTTTAGTTTCGTCGCCAGGTATTTGTATGTTGTGTTATGTTGTGAGGCTACAAAACCCAAGTAACCATAAGCACTAAAATATAGCCCTTAATCAGCACTATATTCCCATATATAACTCTGAATTAATGCTTTTTTTTGCACTATATGCGTATATAATGCAGATTTAATGCTAAAAAGGCGAAATAGCGGGCTGAATAAATGCTATCACAACATAGCCTTTAATAAGCATTACAAATACTGAATTAGAGCACCATCGAAATGTCATTTTTCGCCAGCCGTATAAAAGCATTAACAATGCATACTTAGAACACCTTTCAAGTTTTTAATTGATTGATCATGATTGATGTGAAACGGAAATTCAAAATAGGAAATTTTCTTTGATTTATTAAAATGAACAAAAATTAAAAAAAAAAAACATTATCTACCACATCAATCAACCTGCTGAATGAAGGATTATGCTTGCTCAATGAAGTGTTCTATGAAATGAGAAGTGATTATAATTGAATTATGAATACTTTGATGAGTCTCGAACCGAGGATCCCTCAGCAGCCTTTATCTTTCCTTGAGCCTTTACCATTTCGACCACTCTTAATGCTGATAAGGTAGGTGAAAAAACCCGTACTTCAAGTACTGTTCGGGTCACACAACTTCATAGACAATGTATGCATGAATGGGAGAAGACAACTGCAGCTGCTCGCTCTGATTGTTTTCGTTTGCTGTCTTGCTTACTCACACGCGGCGAATGAAAAAATCATTCTTGTTTACATTCGCGGGTTTGACGTTTCTGCGCTTTATAAAAGCTTTATGTAAGCATTAACAGGGAGTTCTAGTGCTATAGTCTTAATGCTTCTTAACTTTATTTAGTAGCTCTATATGTGCATATAGTGCTATCATTAGTGTTAAATTTTGTTATTGCTTCTATGCATTAATAATGCTTACATAAAACTAAAAAGCATTATGAATGTTGATATAATGCTAACTTGCATTAGAAATGTTGATTTAATGCTGATTAAGGGTTATGGCTTAATGCTTATGGTTACTTGGGAAGGGCGCTCCTGCTGGACAAGCCGTCCGTAAAAAGTCACGGAAGCCGAGAACGAAAATATCACCGGATAATGAATGGGAACCAGAAACGCATTCATTCTCCTCCACGAGAGAAAGAAAGAGTTTATGGGCTTTGACGGTGGTATCAATATGCGTTCTGCAGAAGCAGTTTTTGGAAACGAGTCGGATTAAAAATTCACCGATTCAAGGTTGAATATTGTTGGAAGCATGATGATTTAAATAAATTCGACATTTAAAAATGAATCCAAACCAAGAAAAAATTACCGAATTAGAAGAGTAATGAATTCAATACCAAATGTAAATCAACATTCGAACTAGAAGAACGTTCCAGCATAATTAAACGTTGCTAATCCCTGCACTAGTGTTTGGCGCGGAAGTCCTGCAAGTTTTCACCGTCAATTAACGTCACCGTGTGCACTTGAATAATAATAATGGCCTCCGATGCGTGTGACGTCACAATTATCGACCAATCAGAAACGCAAAACTCGAAACGATATCGTGCCGCTTCCTGGCGCGCGCGAACGGAAATGCTGCCCGGGAAGAATGAAACAAAGAAAACGAACCACTTCCCGCTTTGAAGTGATCCGACCGGGACCAGGACGTGGTCGTCATCCTGCTTGGATAAAGTGTGGAGCACGCAATGTCTGGCAATGAAATTTTGTTCGCAATTTATGCAATTGAATGACGGTGAGCTTTTCACGCTGAAGCGTGTGAACAATCGGGATTCCACAGGGGATTACCAATATTTTTCTAAATGAATTTAAATCGAGCTGACTAGATCGAAATGAAATTATTTTCAAATTCAGAAGAAAAATGCAGGAGCAATTA